>NC_056614.1:1848880-1953880 GCF_018340385.1 Cyprinus carpio
TCTCCTGTTGTCTCTCACATCAGAATCCAGACACATATTTGTTTAGAGCTGTTTTGGCTTGTAAACGGTGCTTGTGCAGATTTCTCTCCTTATTCACACCTTATTCACTGGAGGAAGTGTTATTATGGATTATGGACTCGTATTTTAATTAAAAACATCTTAATGATGGATTTTGTCTTCTCCAGATGTTAACTGATGGACTGGAGTGCTGTGGATTACTTGTGGATTATTGTGATGTTTTTATCAGCTGTTTGGACTCTCATTCTGACGGCACCCATTCACTGCAGAGCATCCGTTGCTGAGACACTGATGCAGTGCTACATTTCTACAAACCTGATGAAGAAACAACTCATCCTGATCTCATATGGTCAGAGGGCTGAGGACATTCACAAACTTTCACTTTGGGGTGAACTATTCCTTTAAATCCTGATACTATCCTCTGACGATTGTGGGAGTTCTCACTTTCAGGAACATTTCTGTCAAGTTTCAAACACATGTTCTCATACACATTCTGCCTCTAAAAACCCTGTTCAGAAGATTAATAATGCAACAAATGTATTGCTCATTGTTACTTACTGCACAGTCCTACCATGTAACGATTAATTGATATTATAAATACTAATAATGGCTTTATGTCATATTAACAGAGATGCTTTATAACTTTTCCCTTTTGACACTTTCCAGTATTTCATGAATTAGCATCAGAAACTGACACCCACTGTAAATGCACCATGATACGTGTCATCCAGTAATGAAACTTCTGTAAATAGAATAACCCTCAGTGACAAGTATTAGCATTATCCTCTCTGGATGAAGGCTGCTGCCTCACCTGTGCAGGATGACAGACCCTAAACCCTCCCTACACCCCCGTCCTGCGTCTCATCCGTCATGAGTGAAGCTGTCGTGAGTCTGTGTGTCCTGCTGAGACCGCAGTGATGACGCTGCTTCTTACTGTCATTTCCTGACATGCTTGAGAAACTCTGAAATGCCTTTCATGTAAACTTGAAGGAGTGTGACTTCCAAAGGGCTGAGCCATGTTCAAGGCCTTGAACCGTACATTAAATATGAATAGAAAACACTGCTCTATAGCTTCACTCTCGATTGAAGAAATCCCTCACCTCACATTACCTGCTTACTGAGATTGCTGACTGTCGTCTCTAAACTGTGAACAAGCCTCTAAAAAATGCTTTTGTAACACTTTATAAAAAAAACGTGTAAAAAATAAATAAGGGATATTAAATATTGATACGAGCTGAAATTATTTATTATGTGAGGAACAGACCACATCAGTCAAAGTCACAGTTTAGCGTCGTTATACAAAGATAACGGACCAATCAGAATCAAGTATTCCTGAGAGTCATGCAGTAAAATCTGATTAAGTTTATGTTTGTAATGAAGGTTTTTATAAACTTGGAGTTTTAGGAACTTGGATGAAACTGCATAAATGAGCACGCATGGCTGTCGTATTAGCTTCTGTGATCAGGACTGCGTGATTTCGGGAACAGATGTGACTGGTGGCCACTTTACATTTCTAATTAGCATTCTGTCACTTGATAATAAAGGGCCCAAAGAAAAAAACAGTTGCAGCTATCGTCACCAGATGCCTCTCTATAAGACACTCTTTGAGCCTTTACTTCACTACTAAAGATAAAAAGTCTAAATTTATTTTTAGTTCTTTTTGAAAAGATTAACTGAAGTTACATTTTATTTCATTTCATTTATAATTATGACTGCCCCTGTTAATTACATAGCAACTGTTTAATGCATAATGCAATCTGGCACTATATTCTATGCACATGCACTGCTTAATGGATCCTCTGCAGTGAATGGGTGCCGTCAAAATGAGAGACCAAACAGCTGATAAAACATACCAACATATTCCACAATACTTGAGTCACTCATTTAACGTCTTGTGGGGTGAAAAGCCACGTGCTTGAAGGAAACAAATCCATCATTAAGGCATTTTAACTTTAAATAATTGCTTCTGGCCAAAATATGAGTCCATAATACATAATAACACTTCCTCCAGTGAAAAATCCATCTGCTGTTGTCTCTCACATAACTTGAAAATCGTGCTTGATCTGTGCATATTTCTCTCCAGATGCAATTTTTTTTTATTTTATTTTTTTTACTGGAAAAAGCAATATCCTGAACAGAGGACTAGTATTTTACACGGAAACAAAGTAAATAATTATGGATTTGTTTCTTACAAACATGCAGTTTTTCACTTCTCCAGATGTTAACTGATGGACTGGAGTGCTGTGGATCACTTGTGGATTACTGTGATGTTTTTATCAGCTGTTTAGAGACTCTCATTCTGACGGCACCCATTCACTGCAAAGCATCCATTTGTAAGTGATGAAATGCTTCATTTCCCCAAATCAGTTCAGATTATTGTTTTTACATGATAATTACCATTTTAAATGTACTGTTACACAAGTTAGGATGTATTTCTTTGCTAAACAAGTTTCAGAGATAACATAAAAATGCCTTGTAACTTATATACAGAGATACATATTAGATACATATGTGTTAAGTGTTGTTAAAACAGTCTACTCGAGCATCAGCTATAGCAGAAGTTACACACTGCACTGAAAAACACATTATAACCAGGTCCAGCATTGCTACAATACACCATTCTATGGTAGTCTGTGAGTCCACAAACTAGCCTCAATTATAAGCATTAAAACATGATTTAATGATAAAAATGTCGCAGTACTGTAAGTCCTACCTGCGCTGCCATCAGTGATAGCTCCATACTCGTCTGCTCCTGCCCGCTGATGTTGAGATGAACTCGCATCTCTCTCTCTCTCTCTCTCTCTCTCTCTCTGCAGGCGTGCACGCGCATGCCATCCTCACAGAATTATGCTTTTTTTTCCCCTTTTGACGGTCAAACACACTGACACTTAAACTGCCTGCTACCACTTCACAACTTTTGGCCTGTAGACAGAGCTTTTATCACGCAAATAATGAATTAATGTTGGAGCTACTTTCATTAACATATCTACTGTAAATAAACAGACAATTTATGAAACCAAATGACATTTACCTTTGCTTTAATTACACAGTTGTACATAAATAATAACCTCTTGATACTAAGTTTTGATAATTAATGAGCCAATTATAATCTGATTACCCACTCAATACCTGCCAGTTCAGTTACAATATCATCATATGACCCAATAAAACATTACAAAAACTCCCATTCAAATGTAGTGGAGCTCTATTATATAATATATATGGCATTTTAATCTTGTTTTGAGGTCTTTTATTAATTTAGATATTTTTAAGATCTTTTAAAGCTTCTTCACATGTTCCCTTGACCACAAGCAGGTTTGATGACTCACTTTTTGGCTTGATTAAAGTACATCTAATTGTTATTGGTTATACGTTAATGTTGCGTTAATGTTATTTTAACATTATGTTCTTCTGAGTTAAGAGTAGGTAAACCGATTTAAAAATACTATAGGTGTATATATTATGTATTATACATATTGTGCATGTATTACATTATGTATTATAGGTATTTTGTGTCACAATCATTTACCAGATTTTGTCTGAAACCCCTGAACACTTTGAATAACAAAAGTGGCCGTTCTCAAAATTATATCTAGAATAGACTTTTGAGGCAATCTGTCATTCATAGACATCGTATTGCTCCAGGCCTGAAATCACTTCAAACTGTTAAATATTATTAACCTTCTGGCTGAAGCTATTTTTACACATTTGCTGTATTAAGTGATAACAAAAGCTGAGGAGCTGCTTGCGGCTGATGGGAGCAGATGCCTCATGCGGACACACAATGAGTGTCGAAACTCAGCGAAGAGAGAAAACTCACATCTCTCGCCCCAAAGCAATGTAAAAAGCAGAGTATCATTTGAACAGAAGCTTCAGACTTTTGTCGCAGTTTATTGGTTAACTTAATGGCTTAAGCACTAGAGGGCTGTAACTCGATACAGTGCATGCTGGATAAATGACAGGCAAGCAATGGAGGGTTAAAAATCCCAGTCCGAAATCACATTAAACTCCAAAATCTGACAACACAACACATTCTGCATTATATAACATAACAGTGCCAGCTCAGTTTTGCAGAATGAAGCCAAAGTGTTGTGTTTTCTCTCTCCCATACATGCTCATTGTCTCAAAGTGCCGGTCTCCTGTGCTGGGCTTCACTTTAGTGTTCATGCAGACGTCGTGTCATGTCACACAGTTTTAATTTCCCGCTCGGCGGCTCTGGTTTAGAGCGGACAGTACAGCGGTCGCTTCAGGCGCTGATGTGGTGTGTGCATGTGTGCGACACAGAGATAATGAGAGAGAAAGACTGCTTTTATGGATGTTTCTATATGTGTGTGTGGATATGTAGCTACTTATAAAACAGATAGTTCCGGTCCTTGATTCTGACTGGTTGAGCTGCGTTTGAAGCTGTTGTAAATTACTCTACAAACATACACCTTCGTTTACTTCTGTGTGTTGCTCGGCAACCACTTTGTTGCAACCACAACTGTTTCTGAGGAACTACATTGTTTGTTTTTATTAATATCATTACACTTTATTTGCTCTGTTTTATTATGTGAAGCCTTACTACATATATGGAATAACTGTTTTATAAAAGCAATAAGCCCCATGAAGCCGTGGTTTACAGTGAATTTAAAACAGCTAAGGGGGCTTCGCGTCGTGCCTAACAACGCACCTTAGCTGTTATAAATTCACTGTAAACCACAGCTTCATGGGGCTTATTGCTTTATTAAATCCTCACTGGTCCAAGTTGCTGCCAAACCTCCAAGACTCTACTGTCAACATCTTACTTCTCCATCCATATTTCTGACACACACACATGCACACACACACACACACACACACACACACACACACACACACACACACATGCACACACACACACACACACACACACACACACACAAAGCTCAGCTAACAAAACATGTTCTAGGAACTTTTTGTTTATGTTCCTAAGTTATGAACATGTTTTCTCTCTAAATGTTCTCTGAATGCTCAAAATATCTAGATTTAAAAAATTTTTTAAAAAGGTTTTCTTGGTTATGCAAACTTGGTTTCTTGGTTATGTAACTAGTAAGGATTTTAGTTGTCTGGTAAGAATCAAAAGCTTCCCTCAAAAGCTAAAACAGAGAAATTCCTAATATTAATTTAAATAATTCCAAATTATTCATGTTTATTATTATTGTTATTATTATTATTATTATTATTATTATTATTATTATTATTATTATTATTATTAAAATAACAACAACATTTTTCTGCAGTCTAGAGATTGTGCTTGTGAGGTGGTTGCTAGGTTGTGAAGATAAAGAGAAACACTGGAGAGAAAATGTGTCCAGTCAGAGAACCTCGGAGGATTTAAAGCTTTTACATCTGGCAACCCTATGTATGAAAACTCATGAAAGTCTATATTTTTTCTCATCCTACTTGTTCAAAAAATAGAGAGAGATTTTTGATATAAAGCTTTTTTATTTATTTTTTTTTTATTTTTTTTTTTATTTTTTTTATTTTTTTTTAAGTAGTCTACGTTTAATACTGTCTGTTCTGGTCAACGATATTGCATGTCGATATAGTCAAAGTCAGTGTTTAATGATGTCATTGTCATGGAAAGAAAAGGTTATCATTGTTAACAAAATTAACACTAGTTTTGAAGACCAGTTTGAAGATGAGTTATTATTAAAGACCAGTGACTGGTTTTATAAACTACTTAGACTAGTCTTAAAATTTAGTCATCTAATTTTCTTCAAGACTGGTGCATTTTAAATCCAGTTACATATAATGGAAGACTGATCTCATTTGAAATCGGAGAGTAAGACTGAATCCCCTTTTAGTTAACTGATAGCTAGTCAAACTAGTTCTTAAGACATTATCATAACATCGTGGCTAAGTTTATGTACCCGGTTCCAGAAAATGCTAAATGAACGTTCTGTTAATGTTACTGAATTAATAGTTGTGAGAACGTTCTGAGAATGTTCCCTATTAGCTGAGTAATTGCCCAAAGAACACTCAAACTTTGTGCCTGTATCATAATATGAACGATACAAACAGGGGGCTGTTTCATAAAAGATGCAAAAAGAAAAGTCCAAAACCTGACTTGAAATAACCTAACAAATCTATCAGGGCTAGAGCACTTTCATAAACGACAGTTTAAGTTCACACAATCTCACTAATCTGATCCAGGTTGACCCCAGTGTGTAACAGACATGTCACAGTCATACTCTTCATCTGTAAATGTTAGAAAGGCTAGTGTTTTTAATGTGTTAATGCTTTAAAGAGCAATTTTAGATTTTAGTTTCAATGTTCTACTACCATAAAAGGTTAGGGTTATGACAGCTGTCATAAAACCCGAGAGAGCGGCTGCATGGCTAGAAACTGCTGATCAACTGAATGCACAAGTATAGCAGCTATATGTTAAAATGTTTTCATATATCTTAAAAAAAGGTCATTACATTAAATACAGTTGGTTGTAGCCTATTTCTTATTTATTTGATTTATTTAAGTTGCATTTTCTGTATACTTTTATTTCTGGACTGATCACAAAGTCAAATAATAGTATGTGAGAGAATCAGTGGTAATGTCAGCGCTTTCCTATCGGTCAGTGTTAGAGCTCAGCTTAGCCTGCTCTGGACCAGGTTAGTAATACAATAAAATTGCAACTTGGAATATATATATATATAAGTTATATTTACCTTGATTTTTTCACATTTGTTCTCTTCACACAGAATATCCGTATTTCATCTGAAGCTCTTCACTGACACAGTTGTATCCTTGTGGGGGAAAAAACACACTGACTTTATAAAAAATTGAAAACACAACTTAGGTACAGTTGTAATTTGTGTAAAAATGTTTATAAATAATTCTGGCATAATAAATATCAAAATAGTTTAAGTTTATACTTATTTCTTGCATTTAGATTGTTTATTCCTGTAGTTTTAAATATGTAATAAGTTTTATAAGATTTTATAATGGATTGTCATTGGATTTCAAGATTAAAAAGCTTGCAAGGTCTTCAGCTTGCACTTATTTATGGATTGCTTGCAATGCATATGTAATTAAACATATGAATTGATTTGCAAACTTTATGGTTCAAAGAAACAACTTTCAGAATCTGAAATCAGATTGGATTCATTCTGATTTATAAAAAAATGAGTGCATGTAAAGAGATACACTAATCTGGAGCAAGAGCATCTTTACCCTCAGGTCTGTAACAGAGTGTCTCATTTATAACGATGATTTCACAAGGACTGTTAAATCCAGGCACCTCTTTGGTCTGTAGCAACCCAGAACACAGAGGCTTAATGACAGTGAAGGATATGCAAATATTATCACAGCCTTTTAACGTTATGGTTATGTTATTCCACAACAGCCATTCCTCACGTTTCTCTTTCTGTCTGTAGGTACCATATTTATTTTCTGATCAAAGCAATTTACAGCATTTCTAGACCTTATTATAACTTCATTGCACTAATTATGTTTTCGACCCTTTCTTAAACCTAATCCTTGCACAAAGCTTTTGCATTTTAAGACTTTGTTTTGCTGTTGATTTCAGGTTTTACTATCCCACTGAACATTTGGTCCTTCACAATGCAGACAAACCCTCACAAATCTCTTCATACATCACAAAACCTACAAACCTATTTCTTTTTCCTTGTGGTCCAGGTGTAGGACAAAGAGAGCCAGTGCTTTCTAACCTAAAATCCCACTTCTCTGTCTTTGCATGAGCACAGTGCATGAGTCAGAGGAGTGAAAATCAGGGTGAGAGGAGCAGAGGAGGGAATTTATGAAAATAAATAAATAAAATAATAAATAAATACTTCTGAAATCCCACAGAACAGTTCAAATAAATGTATGTGCATGGTTTAATGCCAGTAGTCAGACTTTTCCGTTTACAGATTTGTCAGATTTGACAAAAAGCATGCATGCTATAATATTGTAATTAGAAAGGATTTCTCCACTATTTATTGATTTTTCTTCATTAAATGAGTGCAGTGCTCTTGATTCACCGCTAGAGAGCTCAGTTTCTCCTTTGATAAGATGCGATGTGAATGTATGGAGGTCGTGAGGCTTTGAGAAGGATTTTGTTACAGAGAAATGCGTATGCAGAGATCAGAAATGTGGGGCAGGATCACCAGTTTGCCTGAGCAAAGATCAAGATTAAGATCCACTGATGGAAGATGCTATAACTACTGTATGTAAACTAACTGTAAAAGTATCTTAATCCATTGGCAAACACTCAGCTACAGTGTGTATTTTGATGACATTTCATCCAAGCAAAATATATATCACTAATATCCCAGTTTTGAAACTGCTGAAAATGGAATATTTAGAAATAAAAACGAATTCTAAATACTAATAAAAAAAAATAATAAAAATTTAATTATTACTAAAATAATACTTTTTTAATACTGGGTGCCCTCTGATCATATGCAGAAATATATTCATATGTTTAATTGCAAAAATACAACACAATTTTTCCATTTTCTGTGCAAATCCAAAATAATGTATATATTCCATCACACGCATGCAGTTCACAACAAAGCCAGCAGAAGGCGCAAGAACACTATTGACACATCATATTTCTGGCTCTCCATACAGAACAGTTTATTAAAAAAATGATTGAACATGACACTGAAAGTGTAACAGTGCAAACAGGTTTTCTGTAAGGGGTAGGTTTAGGTTTAGGGGGATAGAAAATCTTGTTTGGTCTGTATAAAAGTAATAGAAGTCTATGGAAATCCCCACAATTCACAGAAACAAACGTGTGTGTGTGTGTGTGTGTGTGTGTGTGTGTGTGTGTGTGTGTGTGTGTGTGTGTGTGTGTGTGTGTCAGTCAGTTGAGTCAGTTGAACTAGCCAGTATAATCAATGCTGCGAGGGGTTAATGGTGTGTGTGCGGATCATGAGCCTGTCGCTCTTCCATTGATTGACTCGCTCTGTAAATCAGACGCAAGATACTAAACTTCTTTTAATTGTTACTAATTGTTCCTGTGTCCAAGGAAATCAATAAGTCGGTGACTGTAAAGATCGCCTTATGTCACAGAGCGCTGCTGCTGTTGATGTTTTTATCTCATTATGACTTCATTCTGTTGGATTTTACAGGATAATCCACTTCCGCTCTGCATGTCAGTCAAATATAATTGCCCCAACCCTCAACGGCGACTCAGAGGGTCTCTGAGCATCAGCAGTTAGCTCAGTTTCAGGATATTTGAGTTTGTTTGGAGAGCCTCGGGTAGAGCGAGCGCTTCATGGTTTGTGAATGTCTCGCAGGGACACATTCACTCACACAAGCACTGGTTCTCTAGGAGGAGAAACTCACTCAGACATGTTTCCTCACTTTGTGATGTTGCTCTCTATTCACATTTTCATAGTGTGTCATCAAAAAGCTCGTTCATTATAGACAGTATGCACTCACACCCCGCATCAGAACAAGTGGTTCGTAGGTAGAAATGATCTTCTCTTGACAATCAGCACTCAGATCACAACAATGTCGGCTAACTTGTGTCCAGCTGGACAGTTTGGGTGCAGGTGAGTGTTAGTGCTAACTTATGGAAAGCCATTTCCACCGCATATGATAGGTTTTGTAATGCAAAAGAGTGTATTTTTTTTTGTTAATAATTTTGAGTTAAAAAGTCCAAATTATGAGATACTTTAAGGAGAAAGTATGAGATAAAAACTCAAGTCCATTTTTTTCTTATGACTAACAAATTAAGACTTAGTATGTCATAATTTCAGCTTTTTATCTCATGATTTGACGTCATAATTTTCCATTTCAATTTCAAGTATATATATATATTTGTCAGTTTTGACTTTTAATAATTATGATTTAGGGTATGTCTTAATTTAGACTTTTAATTTCATGGTTATGACTGTCAGAATTTTGACTTTTTATCTTATAATTTCAATTTATTTTATATTGATGACTTGTCAATTTCAACTTGTCAATTTTGACTTAGTCATGAGTCATATTTTTTTTTTGTCCATTTTGATTTTTTTCTTAATTATGATTTAGTATGTCTTAATTTAGACGTTTAATTTCATACTTATGACTGTCAAGATTTTGACTTTTTAGCTTATAATTTCAATTTATTTCATGATTATGGCTTTTCAATTTTGACTTATGTCAATTATGAGATGTAGTTATTACTGAATCAAGACTTTATCACATAATTTTTTTTGTCAATTTTTTACTAGCTTTCATACTAACTTAACACAGCAATGAAAGACTTAATGAATAATGAATGACATTCTGACATTAACATCTTCATGTGAGCATCATCCTGATTCTGTCAGACATACCAGATTAAAAATGAATCATAAATAATGTCACTGCACATTAACGTATTTCACTTTTAACAAAATTGTACAGAGCCTGTGTATATGTATGTACTGGTTTAATATGGTTTGAAAATGTATCATGAAAGGGAAAGACATATACGCCATGGGGTAATGGGTACTGTATGCAGAAAAAAAAATAAAAATAAAAATACAATTCACAGAAAGGTCCCTCATGTCTATATGTCAAGATCAACAAGTTTCTTAAAATACTAGATAATTTGACCTTTTTATGGCAAGGCAAGGTTAGTTGGTCAGGCTGTACAGTATAATGTCATTTAACTCCTTGAGATCCTAATGATATTTATGAATTAATGAAACATATCTGTCAAAACAAAACTAAACAAAAGAACACTGAAAAATATGTTAACCCATTTTGAACATAAACAGCAGATTTAGCAGCTTGAGCTGTTGTATTGTGCGGTTATCAGCTGGTAAGCTTTGGGAAGGAAATGCTTGCATTGGGTTTGCCATTGCAATGCGAATCTTGCATCGCAACCTGTGAATATTTCATCAGCCTCTCCTCTAAAAATAAAGGAGGGTGAATAAAAAAATAAATAAAATTTGATGGAATTGGGCAGGACTCCGCCTCCTCCTCATGAGGAGCTGCAGTTCTCTCATTCTGACATATGTTCTGACTCTGTGTCAGCTTTATCTCTCCCTCCCTCTCCATCCTCCCACATTCCCCCTCACTACATCCTTAGTTTTCTGACTCACATGTCTTGTGCAGGCTGCTTTTGATGTGGAAAAAGTCTCCCTGGAGGCAGTTGCTAAGCAACTGGCTACTGTTGGATTATGGCTGAAGTCAGAAGCAAGAGAACGCAAGCATGGGAGACTGTGTGCATGTGTGTGAATGTGTGTACGGCTGAATCAAGCCATCAGAAGTTGTCTCTACGATCACATACCCCAACATGCTCTGCAACTGAAACTAATTTAGGGAAAGAAGACTGCACAAATTTCCCCCCTTTTCACATTGCTCTCCTGACACTGTCTCTATAATGTGGTGATTTAAAATAAGTTGTGCCCTCACCATTGGTTTTAAAAGATTAATTATTTTAATTTTTTAAAAATAAAAATATATCAATATTACAGTTATTTTATATTAAAAATAATAATGACAATTTTTTTATATAATATATTTATGACTATATAATTAACATTATATATATTTTTTTATTTTATTTCTATTATATTAATTATTACATTACATTAACATTAAACAGTAATGTAATTAGATTAGATATATATATATATATATATATATTACAATTATTGTCTATTATTAAATTATCAATTAATAACTTTGAATATAAATGTTTTATATAATATATATATATATATATAATATAATATATATATATATGTGTGTGTGTGGGGGTGTGTGTGGGTGTGTGTGTGTGTATAATTAAAATGTTTATAAAATTTATCGTTTTAATTAATATGAAGTTTATTTAATTATTATACATACATTAGAATAAAAAATAAAATTAATTTATATAAAATAAACAACATAAATGTTTCAGTGTTTCTGTTTGTAGTTCAGTCTGGCGTTCTGAAATGTTGTTCATTTCTATGATCTGTGTGCATGAGTGATTTTGTAGCCACTGATGAACTCAGGCTGTCACTGCCTTTTGCTCTGGGAGCTTCCATGTGGACCGAGAGAAGAGGAGGAGGAGGAGAGAGGGAGGAAAACAGACAGCAACACAGAAGAGACAAGGAGGGCAGGAGGAGGGAAAGTAACTGATGGAGAGAGAGAGAGAGAGAGAGAGAGAGAGAGAGAGAGAGAGAGAGAGAGAGAGAGAGAGATGGAGTGAGCAGCTCTGAGCAGCACTAAGAGCTCGGGAGGAGAGATGCCAGACAAAATATGAAGAAAGACCCGAACGCAGTTAAAAATGGGACTGAAAAGAAAAACCAAACACAGATTCTGAAACAGAAGACGTTGAAGGCAAATGCAAGATGTTTGGGGATTTTTAAATTCTTCAAGTCTTCCAGACGTTAATTGTAGATGCTTTGATTCCCTTGGACTTTTTGTCAGATGGGATTTCAATATTTAAAGCCGAACTCCCAGCATCCTTCCTGCTCTCTTCTGGAACTATCTACAAGGTCCCTTCTGACCTTTAAACTTCTCCATCTGTTACTTGATCTTCAAGCCTTAATTTCCAGTTGAAAGAGGACCTGTCTCCCATTCTTGGTTAGTACAGAAGATATCTTCATAACTACTTGACACAGACTCTGAAGGAGCCAAGGAGGGTCATTTTGACTTGCAAAAGGAACTCAGATTGTGTTATTTTGGATGTGCACAATCAAGACAAGCTTGAGCGACACCATGCAGGACGAGGACAGCGGGACCCTCAAACACACTCAGTTCTGTAGCAGTGAAAGATTCATGAACCTAAGCATGCTTCTCGTTCTCTCTCTCCACCACAGATACACCAGCACCGTCCAGCAGCGCCATCACTCAGCGCACTAACTGGATTCTCCAGACTCCAGAGACGGTCTGAGCTCAGGACAGACGAGCCGTCTGAACGGTGAGGGATTGTTTAGAAAGACAGAACTGGACCGGGCCGACGAAAGGGTGCAGGGGGAGAGGATCCGGGCCGTGGAAGTCCTGCAGGCATGGATGCAACACCAGAATAAAAAACAGGACGGGAAGTTTCTGCTGTCCCACTGGTACAATGTGTGGTGAGTAATGAGATTCATCTCCACATGCTCTTAGAGAGACAGTTCAGCTTGCTTTCTTCTGTGCAGCACAAAATAAGATATTTGGAAAAATGTTGGGGTTTTCTGTCTACATATTGGAAGTCAGTGCCGTCCAGTTTGTTTTCACTGTCTAGTTGTGTGTGTGTGTGTGTGTGTGTGTGTGTGTGTGTTTGTTTGTTTATTTATTTCAAAATATCTGCACTCAAAATAGTACAGATATTCAGGCCTAAATTTAAGATTTATGTTTAAGAATTGCATATAAAATTTTCATCCATTTCGATTTAACATAAACTAATAAATTTCACGTGATGCATATTTGTCAGCAAGATTTCAAGTCGAAATAAATAATCTGGCCTGTTTCATTTACGTATGTCTGACAAATAAACATTAAGTTTATTTTTATGTTACAACAAACGGATAGAGATTTTATGTCCACTCACACTGGTTTAGTCTATATTGATTTTTAGCATTTTATCCACAACTGTGATGTAGATTGTGAAGGTTTTTGATACATCATAACGATTAAATCAACCAGACCTGCTGTAGCATGACCCAAATATCAGTTCTGTAAAATTGTGGCCTATGTCTCTAACAGTGATTTGAACACCCATCATCACGCAACAGACTGATGAGATCTTCATGAGTCTCTCTGGGGGTCTGATTGTTGAACAGACTCCGCTCTGTCACCCCTAACGCTCTCCAGTGATTGTGTTAAGCTATTGATGCCTGCAAACAGCCCTCTGGGTATTAGAAAAGCAGCTTTCTTAATGTGTCACATGCAAACACATGGAGCAATGAGTGATCAGACACTGATCTCAGAAAAAAAAAGCACTTTTCTGTTTAAAGAAATCTGTGTTTCTTTTTTAAAACCATGCTCTCCTTTTTAAAAATCTGCTATGATACAGACACAGTTTCTGCAACAAAACAAAAATACTTTTTTAGATTGTGTAAAAGCTTTTAGAATGTTCCTGTCATTTTCCAAATTCTTCATGTTTGATGGTACAATAATTAATGTCAGCCCATGCTCACTGAAAAAAAAAAAAAAAAAAAAAAAAAAAACCTTAATGTGGTGAATTTTTGGCAGAAACGTTACATTATTTTTTTAGGTGTTTTGCAACACTGTTACAGTTAAATGTCCAGTGGTGCTAAAAGAGTGTTCTGTTTTATCTGAAACTGATAAATGGGAAACTGGCAACTTTTATTAAGGTGTTTGTTGTACGTATCGCAGCAATGTCCACTGAGTGGCACAAAAATAAAAAAGTGAGTGGCGTTAAAAAAAAAACCCACTCACACACATTTGGAAAAACACTAAATCTGACACTTGCTGAAGCATTCCATTTTATCTTGTATTCATCCAGAATCATGTTTCACAGACTCGCACCCGAGCGCTTTACATCACAGGTATAGTGTTGTACCGGGTGTGCTTATGAGCAAGTTTACTACCTCAGAAAAGCCAAACATATGGAGCTGCTTATGTGATGCAAACATTAAAATGTATTAGTTAACAAATCATGCACTATAATAAAAGTGTCTTGAGCTCATAACATAGTATTGTGCAAGGAACTATGCGGAAATATGCCTTTATCAATCAATAAGAAAGAAGGGAGAAATAAAAAGGGGAGAGAGAAAGACTGAAAATCTGTATAGTTTTGAATATAATCTTCAAAAATAAACTGTTGTGGCCAAAATGCAAATGCTTACAAGTACAGTCCCTTACATAAGAGATAAAATCAACATAATTTCTCATTGTGAAACATGCCTAGTCAAAACTGAGTTATGACTGAAATCAAAGCCAAGTTCACAGGCAAAAGATTGAACTGAATGAAAGAATTAGAACATGAACATAAAATAAATAAAACAAAAATAAAAATCATGTATGTATGTGAATGAGCAAAAATCACTGAATGATTAAAAATCACTGTAGACTTAACTTTAACAGAAGCACTATATGGTGCTCGTGAGGAATGCAAGTTCGAATCTGGTTTGTGTACTTTCTTGATCCGATTTCACCCATCATTTTCTGTTCCTTATCCACAAAACCTTGCCATAAAATTCTGTAGATAGATAGATAAATAAAATGTAAAAACAAAAAAATAAATAAATTATTATTATAAATAAAAAAAGTAATTTAAAAAGTAGAAACAAATTCACCACATGAGGAGGAATTAAGTGCCAAGTTCTATATGCACAACAGCAAAATAAATAAATTAATTCATTAATTTCAAAATGTATTCAAAATTGCAAGATGGAATGTGGTCATAAAAACTACATTCTGAATATTTTTTAATGCAAACTATGGTCACAATAGCGGTGGACCTCAGGAAAACATGAAAAATGATGCAAAACAAAACCCTTTAATTACAATTAAAACCAGATTTACATAATAATTCCACAATTATGCACTAAAACAAATACTAAAACAATATTAAAATTTCATTTCTAAACAACCATCACTTATCTTACATAAAATTCCATTTAAACACCAAATTTCTTAGAATCTACCAATTTTTCAGTCAGTTCATAATAAGCAAACTCGACCACTAATCTCGAGAAAGCAAGCCTTTACATGATAAAACAATATTTGTGGAACCTTTTCCCATAATCATAGCTTTCCTGGTCAACCATATGCATAATTTAGCTTGTCCATACAAATAATTCAAAAATGCATCAACATTCCTTGTTTAATACCGATACTTAGGACCATAAATAATACCTTCTTGGCTAAAAACACAATGCACCATATCACATCATTCTTTTAACAGTTGGAAAAGTGGCTCTTAATTTTGCTCTAATTCTTTCTCCAAAGCACTTTTTTTACTGATAGCACAGGACTGTAAAGTAGGGGTTCTAATTTGCCCCAAATATCTTTAACAGACCCTTGTTTTCGAGAGTTTGAAACTCTAAGCATTGTCTTTTAAAAAGGTCTAAACCAGTCAAGTCCACACCATCAAGGTCAATTAAAAAAAGGTGTCAATCAAGGCCCAAGTGCCCTACTTTCTCAACAGTCCACAGGCTACATCTGTCCAGCTGATGTGTCTTTTATTCAAAAGTCTTTGAGCAGCCTGTAATCTAAAATCAGCAACTCGGCATTCAATGTCGATAAGTCCTTGTCCTCCTTCACAAGTTGGCAAACACAGGACAGCCTCTCTCACCCAATGCTGTCCTGACCAAATAAATAAATAAATAAATAAATAAATAAATAAATAAATAACCAACTGTCTTTGAATATCTTTGACAAGATTTACAGGAGGGTCCGAAACAGCCATTTAATGCCACAGTGAAGATGCAAAAAGGTTTTTTACTATCAAGACGATAACTGAGGAAGTATCCATTTCCAATTGGACAGACATACAGACGTCTTTTCTATCATTCCATCCCGTTTTTTCTTTTTACATGAATCAGAACCTAAAAAAATCCTAAAAATGTAAGGCCATCCCTACTCCATTGAACATTACCAGTCAAATTTTTGGAATAGAACTTGTGGTTCCACACCATAAAGATTCAGTTGCTCTTCAGGAACTCGAGCTGTGTCTGAGAATGCTTTGGGAATGCCTCCAGCATGACCGGCTCTAAATCAAGTGTGTAATCAGTCCAATGGATGGACGAGACGTCACAGGCAGGTGATGTCAGAGACCAGGAACCTTAAAAGCTTGTGCGGCGAAGCCGGCATCAGCCTTCTGTCATTCAGCCAGCGCTCTGTGTGTGTGTCAGTCTGATATTTGTTTGTGAATCTTATTTAGTGTTGTTTGTCTATCATCATGTCAAAGGCACTAGAAAAGATAAAACATAAACTGGGCAGGCTGTGTTTCAAGCTGTGTGTTCCTCCATCCTTCCCACTCACAGGAAGTTCCTGTGGTTCGCTTTTGGGGGCAAAGCGTACCAATAGGTTCTTCTCTTTGGCCTTGCACTCTCACCCCACACTTTCATGAAGTGGCTCCACTGCGACTGCAGAGCATCCGCATACTGAACTATATCGATGATTGGTTGATTTTAGCTCAATCAGAGCAGACGGTGGTTCAACATCGAGATGTCTTTCTCGCCCACATGAGAGAGCTGGAGTTAAGACTAAACACCAAGAAAAATGTGCTTTCTCCATTACAGAGGACCACTTATCTGGGCTTGGTGTGGGACTTGACCACGATGCAGGCATGATTGTCACCTGCTTGGATCGAGTGGATCCTCACCGCAGTCGTGAGAGTGAGAGAAGGGCGGTCACTCACTGTCAAGCAGTTTCAGAGACTGCTGGGTCTGATGGCAGCTGTGTCCAATGGGATACCTCTTGGCCTGCTGTACATGAGACCTCTACAGTGGTGGCTCAAGACCAAGGGGTTCTTCCCAAAGGGCAACCCACTTCACGTGATCAAGGTCACGCGGCGATGCCTTGGACATGTGGAGAAAGCCTTAGTTCTTGTCTCAGGACCCGGTGCTGGGAGCTCCTTGTCGTCGTGTAACGCTAGCGACTGACACGTCCCTCACCGGCTGGGGTGCGGTCATGAGCGGCCACCCTGCCCGTGGTCTATGGAGTGGTTGCCATCTCACGTGGCACATCAACTTCCTGTAGATGCTGGCTGTGTTTCGAGTTCTGAAACACTTTCTCCCAGACCTAAGAGGCCACCATATGTTGGTGCGCACTGACAACATAGCGGTGGTCTCTTACATCAACCACCAAGTAGGTCTGCGTTCGCGTTTCCCCCGCGTTACACTGAGATTGAGACCTCCTGTATGTTCTCATGTCCCTACTTGGGACCTGGCTGTGGTGTTAGAGGCTCTCTGTAATCCTCCATTCAAGCCAATTGAGGAGATTTCTGATCGTCACCTCACTATAAAGACCTCTTTTCTGCTGGAGATATCTTCTCTTAAGAGAAGTTGAGGACCTGCAGGCCTTCTCCATGGCCCCTTTCTATATAGATTTTGCGCCTGGTCTGGCCAAAGCATTTCTCTACCTTCGAGTGGGGCATGTCCCAAAGGTCCCCTCTCCTGCACCACAGCCTGTTGTACTCCAGGCCTTCAGTCTTCCTCCCTTCAGGGAGCCAGACTAAAAGAAGCTTAATTGTATGTGTCCAGTGTGAGCACTGGAGGCTCACTCCAGGCTCTTCTGTTTTCTCGCCCTAGCTGTGCACACTAGGCAGAGGTTTGAAAGTCTGGTGGCGTGGGCATTCTCATTCCCAAAGCATTCTCCCACACAGCTCGAGTTCCTGAAGAGGAACATCTCAGGTTACACATGTAACCATGGTTCCTCGAAGGAATGAGACGCTGAGTCGCAGTGCCACACTTCCGGCATCTCTGCCGGCGCTTGCTTCACCCCTAGAGGCTGATGCCAGCTTCACCGCACATACTTTTAAGCTTCCTGGTCTCTGACGTCACCCGCCTTTGACGTCTCGCCCATCCATTGGACTGATTACACACGTGATTCAGAGCCGGTCACGCTGGAGGCGTTCCCAAAGCATTCTCCGACGCAGTGCCTTGTTCTTTTGAGGAACCATGGTTACATGTGTAACCTGAGACGTTTTCCCCCAGTTTATTTTAGCTGAAGAGGCCTTTTCATAACACTGAATACAACCTAATTATTTTGTATGTCTTCTTCATCCTTAACAATCACACTAAGGTCATCTGCATAAGCAGAGAGTTTCATGGGTTCATTAAAATAACCTACAATATGTAAATCTTTTAATGAATTTCTTAATTTGCACAATAACAGTTTAATAATTAAACTGTAGAGCTGACCCAAAAGTGGGCAACCCTGCCTTATTCCTCTTCTGACTTTAATAGGTCTTTAAGAGGACTTTAACGCAAACCCACTCCATGAGAGAGAGAGAGAGAGAGAGAGAGAGAGAGAGAGAGAGATTAAATGTGTTTGTGAAGGATGTGACTGAGCGGTGTGCAAATTATGGACACATTAGTGAATGTTTTCATGACACACACATTAACGCGTGCCCTGTTCTCTGGCTAAAAAGGAGAAGCGGTTTATAAACCGAGGCCCGGAGTGTGTTTTCTGCAGGGAACACTCTCACTGTGAAATCCTCTCACTTTCTGCAGACCTGAAGGTCTTCAGCATGGACTCGGTTCAGTGACCCATAGCAATCTCATTATTTCCTCTCTTATGCAATCACCCAAAACGCAGCGTTCGTCACTCCCATGCAGTGGGTGGATTTCAGATCGCATCCACGTCTGTCTCTCGGTGTACCGACATCTCTTTTCTTTCTTTACGTCCTCATAATGTTTCTCCAGCATTACTCTCAGTGCATTGTCTTCCACTCCCAAATCTCATTTTTTTCACCCCTAAAATGAATCCAGTTACCTAGAAAAAATATTATTTTTTCCTAGAAGCATTGTTACAGAGCATTTGCATTCTCAGACTGCACACATTAAAGCATGTAAAACTGTTGGTGACTCTATGTTACTGAAACCAAATGAAAGAAATTAGTGTAATCACTTTTTGTATATCATTTCATGTTCCAGCGTAAATGTTTGTTAGTTGTTTTGTATGTATTTGTATGAGTCTTTCCTTATTTTCAGTTTTTCTTATTTAACCTACAAAAACAGTAGTTGATTGGCATCGGTTGAGGAGCAGAAGGCCATTCGCTGTTGTCTGATATGAGTTAGCATTTACATCACACGTGTTTCTGACCACCTCCAAATGTAAGGTTTCCAAACCTTCCTGTTATATAACTTTGTAATTTAAGTTTCTCCCTGCCCTTTACTGCAGCGAGATCAAAGAAAGGGCATTATGCAGAAGAAAATGTGGAAGATACTGTATGTGTATTATGCACAGTCTTTGCACAGGTTTTAGAGAAATATCTGGAGAGATCTGTGGAACGGATTAAGATATGGTGAAACGTGTTTCTTCTGCGGGGTTTTTATGAATGTATGAGTTTTAAGACAGAACGGAACCCAATGTGTTAATATGGTATCTAAATGTAAATGTCTTGTATTTTATATTTGGATTCAAATTCTGAAAAGACAATTTCCAAAAAGATCTCCATTGCTTTTTAGGTCTTTTTTTTTTCTTTCTTTTTTTTCAATATTTGTGTCTTTTTTTCAGTTGTAAATATCTAAAGATCAGTTACGTGAGAAGCAAAATTACATAAGATGTCTTGTCAAAAGTGAGTTCATGACTAAAACAAAAACAAATATTTGCCAAAGGGGGTCCAAAAAGTTGGAATATTGAAATATGTTTGATTCTGTATTAAGCATAAACTCACTTAATTTTGTTCAGTTTCTCCAATAAACAATAAATAAAATAAAATAAAAATCATCCCACGTAAATTTATTTTGATTTAAGGGTGTTTAGATGTTTGTATTGGAAAACAAAACAAAAGTACTAAGGAAATTATTCATTTATTTTTGTAGCAATTCATGCTAAAAACATTTAATGCCATGATTTTATAAATTTTCTGATTTAAGATCTTTCTATGCCTTGATTTGTTGACGGGTAAATTAAGATGTTCTAGGATCCGCAGAAACCCCTGAGTAAACTGGTTTAATGGATTTCAGTCTAGATGACTCAAAAGTTAAAATGGCTTAATTCGAAGGTGCTAAATATCTAAAGATCACGTATTTAAGAAGCAAAATGTAATAATATTGTCTTGTTTTATGAGAAACTGATCAAAGTTATGTATGGGCTCAGAAAAATCTTTATTCAAAGGTAAAACAAGTTTTAATATCCCATTAACAGATATTTGTTCTTGTTTTAAGCTTAAAATCACCATTTTTTTTTTCCTTCAGAAAATCATCCCAAGTAAATGTATCTTGATTTATAGATGTTTAAATATTTGTATTGGAAAACAAAGCAAAAATAGGAAAAACTTTATTGCTTGCTTGATTGTAGTGCATGCAACATTTAATGGCATGACTTTATGATTTTGAGACTTTTTGCTCTGATTTAAGAGCTTTTAAAGCATTCATTTGTGGAATTAAGAGGTTTTAGGACCTGCAGAAAACCTGATGGATTTCAGTCTAGGTGACTCAAAAGTTCAAATGACTTTCTGCAAAGGCGTAACTGAATCATGAGAGGAAAGTCAACTTGTTGAGGTGCGCCCAACCTGGTTTTGAGACAGAAGTATTTAGGGATGTCTGTGTGTGGACCTGGTATGTCCCCAGCTAGTCTCAAATGCTGGTCAGAGCGAGTCGACCGGCGCGGTCACTTTGAAGGCAGACAGAACTGGGCCACAGACGCTCCATTAGGGAGGAGGCTCTGCTATTTCGGGTCTTCTGGCTTAAGAGGTCTCCGTGTCAGTTTAATGGTGTTGTTAGGACTCAACAACTAAAATATGTGATGGAAATACGAGGCTGATGTACAAGACCTGAACACACTCTGGTCTTTTTATCTGAGAGTTTGAGGGCATTTCTCATCCTGCTCTTCCTCTGACCTCATCTTCATGGGAAGCTATTTTTGCCTGCATTGGCCGGAGCTGAAAGAAAGTCTGGGTCCAGGCACTAAATGAATGAGAATAAAGGCACACGTCCAGTGAAGCTCGAGTTTATTAATTACTTTTGATTGATTTATGTGCCAATTAGTGCCTCCGGAAACTTGGCATCACTTCAGTTTTTCTGATTATCAGTGACATGGAGTCATCCGTCTGCTCTTCGTTCGCAATAGATGGAGACGTTTTTATGCAGTCATTAAGGGTCGTGGATGATTCAGATGTGCGAGGAAGTAATTGTTCATTTTTACTTCCTGAAAAGTGTTTTATATATGGCCTAAGGACACTGGATTCATGCTTCAGAAGAATCACGTGCGTGAAAATCTGAATCAGACTCAAACGTTTACATAGATTTGTTGTTTAAGGGAATTATTTTGCCATCTCTGTGGTCCTTATAAAAATGTTTGATTTTGACTGCTGTGGCTTTTATGTAAACACTGACTTTGCATGTCAAAAGAGTAAATGTTTACACTTAGTAAGTGTTTCCGCTGTTGGGTCTAATATAGCTTGTGAGCGTTGACATAAAGGCTTTTTTTAAGTCTACATTAGACTGTGACAGATGCACAGAACAGAAATGTGCTGCACATACTTTGCAACCAATAGATTCTTCAGAATGAGTCACTTTTGAGTTTTTTAAATGCACTTTTTGGACACGTAGAAAGTTTGGAGTGATTAAATGTATTGTCTTTAAAAATAAAACCTGAAGTGAAATCTGTATGACCTCTCTAAACTAAACAAAAGGGTCAAAAGTGAAAACATGTTTAAATACTTAGCATTAGATGGACAGTACTCATTGAGATGGGAAATATATATATATTTTTTATTTATTTATTTTTTATTTTTTCTTATTTAAATACTCTTACCTGTCATTTATACTGTATTATATAATACACTTTGAGGGAAAAGAGTAACTTTGAAGAATAAAAACTTATTTGGGGCAGAAGGAAAAAAAAAGGTGGCTAGTGGGTTATTAAACTCAGGTATTATTAATAATAATAATAATAATAATAATAAAATATTAAAATATACAAAAAAATAATATTTTTTATCATCATTTATATATATATATATATATATATATATATATATATATATATATATATATATATATATATATATATATATATAATATCAATTTTATATATTTTAGGAAGAGGGATCCCATTACAGGTATCTTTCATGCTCATGCCTAGTAAGGATCTAATTTTAACCACATTAAACATACACAGGTTCTTTGAGATCCCTTATAATATTAATATTGCAGTGTGGGCTCTTGTAATGTGGGCATATCTGAAAGGTTATCATTAATGCATGCTTTGTGGACTGAGTTGAATGTGTCCCGCCGGACTCCTGTATTCAGTATTCATTCTGAATTCAAACCGGCTCTGGCTTGATTTCTCTCTATCTCCGGACTGCACACACTGTATGCTTTCTGTAACTGATGGTTATATTTTGTATTCCTTTCACAATCTCTCACTGCATTGTGGCCTGATATGCTTTTGCTATGGTTAGACTGTTCTGACTGATGATCTTGGCCGGAGATGTTGGAGTACTGCTGTTATTTAGCACAAAAGAGGCTGGATGAGGACAGACAATCCGTACTCAGAATAAACCTGTTCGATTCAGTGCAGACAAGAACACGCACTGTCAGGTTAGTGATGTTTCTGAAAGAAGAAGATGTTCTGAATTTGGCTTCTCACGGACTGGAATCACAAAATATTTAGATAGAAATAAAACTTTCAGTACTTTCAGTACTCACAGATAGACAGACTGATAGTAGGATAGACAGAATGACAGAGATAGATAGATAGATAGATAGATAGATAGATAGATAGATAGATAGATAGATAGATAGATAGATAGATAGATAGATAGATAGATAGATAGATAGATGATAGATAGAGATGTTCTACCGAACCCGTATCGAACCGTGACCCCAAAACCGAGATACGTATCAAACCGTGACTTCTGTGTATCATTACACCCCTTACAGATAGTTAGATAGATAGAGAGATAAAAAAGTGTAATACAATCTCTTCATCCTGGCTTCAAGCACTAGTGTTGTTTTGTTGTGAACCATTGTATTCATTTAAAGAGCTCCTAAGTACAATGGATAGAACAAGTTGCTTGACTCATTGAGCTCATCAGATGATGCTGATTTTTCTGACAGTGGTTTTAGGCTGTTGGGCTCGCACAGTGTGAGTCAACCCGACCCATCCTTCATTCGTCTAATCGTCCACCCCCACTTTTTCTTCCCTTTTTTCTCCTTTTGTACAATTCTGACTCAGCGCAGCACCGGAGTTCCTCCGGTTTTCACACAGCTCACTGCCATGACATATAGAGCCATACAAGTCGTTGGACCGAGAACATGTTCCTCTAGGTTTTGTAACCTTGGTATATGGAGCGCTATGAAGACTAAAAACAAAAATGCAATTGCTTAAAACTGTTTAAAATCACCACCTACACCCTCACTCACTACTCCCTACATTAGTCCACTAATATAGTCCAGCTGAATTAAAACTTGTGAGCGAATTTGGCCAATGAGTGCCGTTTTTGCATAGTTTGTGTTTGCTGTTTAGTAATCATTAAAACTTAACTGGCGCTCCAGTAGTAATGAAAAGATTTATCTTGAACTCTGTCATGGAAACTAGTATGTGTAAAACGTAATTAAACTATTTAATAATCAATACCGAGCGGTGCGGTACAGTTCGATACGCAATTATTACAGTTTCCATTGGTACTAAATTAGTGAACCATACTGTACCACATTGTGGGACCCTTTCGTTGGTGTACCTAGCACAGTAGTGCGGTACCTTAAGAGTGGAGCTAGACTAACTGCAGAACACTGATTGGTTGACGGAGAATCGTCACTTGCACATGCTACAAGGGGAATGAAGCGTTTCCTTCACTCTTTCCGCCATGCTGCTCATGCGTTTTGGGCTTGTTTACATCAGGGTGCACAAACACAAAATATATATCAGTGAATTTTATAATTTAATGTCTTCACACATATACAATGTTGCGCTTTCTTCTTCGTGCAAAAAAAATGTTAAAACTGGTAAATAAATATATATATATATATATATATATATATATATATATATATATATATATTGGTAAATAAATGCAACATTTGTAACATGTAATATATCCCCAAATCCACAAACAGTTGTCAATATCAAACAAAAATTGTAAACTACATTGGCACAATCATCAGAGATGGACCAGTCAGAAATACTTATTTGTGTAAATGTAATGCAAAACTAGAATACAAATAATTGGCATAACCCAAACCACCCCACACCCCCATCTCATTTTTTTTTTTTTTTTTTTTACATTTTCATCACCATGTCCCTTTAGGGGCACCACAGAGCATTAGTAATCCAGATTTGGAAATCTAAAAAAGTGTATATCTGGATCAGGGTGATCCAATCGAATTTTGCTTTGAAAAACCGGCACAAAAGCAAGATGAGTTACCTGATCCTGAATATCAAAACATGGGATTTCCAAATCCAGATCATTCTGATTCAGATTAAACTTTTTGAACAACTGGCCCCAGATTCTATACTACACAAACCGTGCAGGGTCGATTACTTACAAATGTCTGTTACTGATTCCAAATTACATGAAAACAATTGTACTTAGTAACGTAATCCATTACAGGTAATCTAATCAGACTAGTTTTCGATTGCTTTTCGATTACTTTTGACCTAACTTGTTTATCCCATTGATTTAAATAGGGTAATATACACAGAGTAAGAAAATAAATTCCATTTGTCATTAACAACATGAAGTGCATTAAACATTGTATTGTGTCAAGGTTTCCCAAACTGGGGTTCGTAAAAGAACTGCAGGGGATTCGTCAGTTTAATGAAAAGATAATAATTAAATAAAATCAAATAAAAATGTTGAATTAAAATAAATCATTTTGAAATAACACCAATCAAAATTAATCACTTACCAAAAAGATGAAATGTAATCAATAAAAAAGTACCTGTGAAAATGTTATTTAATCTAATTACAAGTACTTGTGATTAGAATCTGATTACATTCTCCAGATTACATGTAATCAGCACCCAGCTCTACACACAAGTGTTTAAATTCTTTCTGCAGCCTGTTCTAAATTTGGATTCGGAAGATTCATTGTTTGCACTGTTTTCCTTTCTTCTCAGTGTTTCTTTCTCGTTCTGTTACTTTCACTCCCCCTCATTTCTAGAAACCATTTGGCTGTTGCGCAGGGTTGTTGAATATCCCTCTGAGCCTCGCAAGGCGTTCAGGCCATGTGCAAGTGCCTTTCTGACTAGAGCGAGGAGGTGCTGCTTGTATTTCCCCCTAATTGGGTTGGAAATAATCGTGTTTCACTGCTGAATGGCTAAGCCACAGCAGAGTGGAGAGAGGGTGACAGCCTTGTCTCTCAGGCTCTCATGGGTCCTTATGCTGCTGCAACAGCTGCTCGGCTCAGTGCTGCTGACCTCCAGCCATCTTCTGTGATGAAAACAACAAATACAAAACACCTGAGAAGATGCATGGCCATCTTTACCGGGCATGTTTTCTGGAAACCCTCAAAGCATGTGCATCTGCTCAGTTCCTGTCCAACTGATTAGCCGTTTAATGAAAAGGATGCCGTGATTGTGAACGTGCATTATAAAACATTCACTTTGACATGTGGATCACACGGATTCTTGAAACAAAACAGACACGACAACCCAGGGATTTCTATTTTAAGAACAGGCCCTTCAGTTAACTGTAATATGCATCGTATGATTTCATCATTTGTTAGATTTCATAATGCATGAACCAAGCACGAGGAGTCATGTATGCGTGAATATTTCTGCCATCTCAAAGAAATGCCTTTTAAAATCTACAAA
Organism: Cyprinus carpio; assembly: GCF_018340385.1. Classification (NCBI taxonomy): domain Eukaryota; kingdom Metazoa; phylum Chordata; class Actinopteri; order Cypriniformes; family Cyprinidae; genus Cyprinus; species Cyprinus carpio. Next base: position 1,875,218 of record NC_056614.1, read on the forward strand.
GGCACAATTTACAATTGTTCATTTGTTTTTGTGAAGATTTCCCAATACAGTAATTTGATCCCAAAGTTCTATCATCTGTATTGCCAGCGTTCATTTATGCAGTTTAGTGGTGATTGCTTTTAATATTAAGATAACATCAAGGCTGGTATTAATGTGTGATTATTGTGTCCTGGAGAAGTGTGATATTATTGTTCTAGGCAGACAGTCTACAGCTTTTCCCCTGTCAGATGACTAAACATGAGCCCCAAGAGCTACACTGAAGGGTCCAGACGGAGCCATAACTTTTGACTAAGAAATGCTCCAGCGACCACCTAGTAACACTCTAACAATAACACACAACTCCTTAGCAACACCCTACCAAGCACCCAGCAAGCGCAATCACCCATAATGCCATAGCAACACCCTAGCAGACACACTAGCTGTGTAGCCACCACTCAAAAGCAGAATGTAATACTTCAGAGTTCACACCTTTGACTCAAGACAGTAAGAAATAACCTAGCAAGCACCTAGACTCATTCTGTCAACTGCCTAGTAACACTCTAGCAATCACCAACGAATAGCAACACCCTAGGAAGCCACTCAAAAGCACTCGCAACTCACTAGCAACTTAGCAACCACATAGAACACCCTAGCAACCACCATAATGCCCTAGCAACCCCCTATGAACACTCTAGCACAACCACTTATGAAACACTCACTCACAGTGCCTTAGCAACGCCCTAGCAACCACCCCAAACACATAAGAAACCTCCTACCAATGTAGCAATCACCTAGAACACCCTAGCAACCATCTATTAACACGCTAGCACAACCCCTTAGAAATCTCTCACTCACAATGCCTTAGCAACGCCCTAGCAACCACCCCAAACATATAAGAAAACCTCCTACCTAGCATAAGCCGAAAAAACCCAGCCAAACACAAAAGAGGAGCGCTGCTAGCACAACCCCTTAGAAATCTCTCACTCACAGTGCCTTAGCAACGCCCTAGCAACCACCCCAAACACATAAGAAACCTCCTACCAATGTAGAAATCACCTAGAACACCCTAGCAACCATCTATTAACACGCTAGCACAACCCCTTAGAAATCTCTCACTCACAATGCCTTAGCTACGCCCTAGCAACCACCCCAAACATATAAGAAACCTCCTACCAATGTAGCAATCACCTAGAACACCCTAGCAACCATCTATTAACACGCTAGCACAACCCCTTAGAAATCTCTCACTCACAATGCCTTAGCAACGCCCTAGCAACCACCCCAAACATATAAGAAACCTCCTACCAATGTAGCAATCACCTAGAACACCCTAGCAACCATCTATTAACACGCTAGCACAACCCCTTAGAAATCTCTCACTCACAGTGCCTTAGCAACGCCCTAGCAACCACCCCAAACATATAAGAAACCTCCTACCAATGTAGCAATCACCTAGAACACCCTAGCAACCATCTATTAACACGCTAGCACAACCCCTTAGAAATCTCTCACTCACAATGCCTTAGCAACGCCCTAGCAACCACCCCAAACATATAAGAAACCTCCTACCAATGTAGCAATCACCCAGAACACCCTGGCAACCATCTGTTAACACTCTAGCAAAACCCGTTAGAAAACACTAACTCACAATGCCTTAGCAACATCCTAGCAACCACCCCAATCGCATAAGAAACCCCATACCAACTTAGCAACCAACCAGAACACCCTGACAACCATCTATAAACCTCCAGGTTTGCACTAGTGACCTCATAGCAACACTGTGTGAATCCTTAAAGTCCCAGCAAGCTCTTAGCAACACCATATCAACCATTTAGAACACCCTAGCAACCACCTGTTAACACTTTAGCACAACTACTTAGAAAACACTTGCCCACAATGCTTTAGCAACACCCTAGCAACCACCCCAAACACATAAGAAACTCTCTACTTCTACTTTCAAACTAACAACACCCTAACAACCACCTAGAAACCTTCCAGAATGCCCTAGTGATGTCCTAGCAACACTCTTGCCACTATCCTCAACGTCCTAGAAAGCTCTTAGCAAACACCATTACAATGTGACATCAAGTTTTCTATAGAAAGTGTAAAAGAAAGTCTATAGAAAGTGTCTTATTAAATTGCAGTGTTTTCCACATCTCTTGCCTTCACTCAGGTCTCTGTCTTTCTCTCTGTAGCAGGCGTGGCGCCCCCTGGAGGTGGGGATCAGTGATATTAAACATGCTCCCCCATGGCCATCATCACAGGTGTCAGGCCATCGCGGAGGAGCCAGAGAACGACCGCGAGGAGAGGATTCTGGCAATACTGGGGATCATCGGCACCGTGCTCAACCTGCTGGTGGTCATCTTCGTCTACATCTACACCACCTTCTAAGATCTCAAGAGACAGGATGCCCTCATCTGAAGAAATGGCAATAAAGCAGAGGAGAACAAACTGGCTTCATGTTTCATCACCAAAAACCATCAAGCAGTGCCTGACCTATTCAATCAGTCGAGAAAACGCAAGCATTACGTTCAAAACTAAGCTGAGACCTTTCCGTTTCAGTTAGACGGTGGTTGTCCGTTATTTGTGCATCTGTTCATGGTTCATTTTGTAGAGTCTTGATTATAATTGCATGTTCTCTGACTTACAGTAAGTATTATATGCTATTTGAGATGTGTGTGATTTCACTTACAGCTGATCTGGGTCTAGAGGAGAGCAATATTATGTTGAGGATATGACGTGCAGAAATAATGGTTATTGAATTTCTTGTTTTATGTTGAATTGTCTCTCTATAAAGCACAACAGAGCAGAATGCCACAACGACGTCTTGTTCTCAGGTGTTTAGCAGGGTTTGCGGGAACGTTTACTTGAAAGGTGCATTGACGACCTCTATTGTCGCTGTCACGCTCGTAATGACTGATCTCGATTTACACTTTCTACTCAATGTGCTTTTTGCAATGAAAAACTTCAACCTGATGAAAACATAGTGTTGTAATAGTTTTGTACAACAAAAATGGTTTGAGTAATGTGAAATAAGAGAAAGATGGCATTAGAAATATGCTTTTATAACATCATATGAAATGGTTTTGACTGTTGAAATGGGCTTTTAGCTTCTTACGCAATGTTTCAAAAGAAAACATTAAAACTGAATAAAGCTGACATGAAGATCTGATGTTTCTTGTAATTAAAGAGTCGGGTTTCCCAGAAATTACAAATCTGTCATTTTTTATATTTCTTTGGAGCTCAAAAGGAGATGTTAGGCAGAATGACAGACTCGCTTAGCATTCACTTTCTTTGTGTGGATAAAATGTTGCAATGGAGATGAATGGTGACTGACTTCCATTCAGCTTAACATCTCCTTTGTCTTTCACCGAGTTATGCGGGTTTCAAACAACATGACCGAATTTTCACTTTTGGGAGAACCGTCCCTTTAAGAATTGAAAATAAGTGTTTATTATAAAGGGAATCCCTAGGAATTTCTGTTGGAATTGCAGCAACAACAAAAGCACTCAGCGTAGCTGATTTTATGAATTAAGCCCTTGGCATATTGTGTATTCTGGAACATGATAAAAAAAAAAAAAAAAAAAATAGATGATGTCTGAAGGTATAAAAAGAGATTTCCCTCTCTCCTATTTGCTCATTCAGATGGGACCGCTGGGAGCTGGAATGCCTGCAGCAAACACAAGCCATCTGCTCTCATGGACAGAGGCATCCCAACATGTCTATGCCATGTCATCTTATATATATTTACAAGTGCTGTCCGGAAAGTATCCAGCAATGTAATATGAAAAATACGATATGAAAGATGCAGTATGATGAAAACAGTTCAAAATGTCCAATGAGGCTCTGCTGTGAGAATCTTTATATGTGTTTGATAAACTAATATAGAATTAACCTAGCCTAAAAAGGAGCTAATTTTAAATATATCAAATCTCTGTACCTGTTCATTACAATGGAAGTTTTGGCCTGGCTGTCCCACCTGATCCTGACCCTCTCCACTGATTTCAACAATTAAAATCATCATTATTAAAAAAAAAAAAAAAAAAATCAAATTATATAGAAATTGTAGTGTCCAAAAACAACGTTGCACATTTTGTACAGTAGGTGTGAATGATCAATTTTATGCTCACAGTTTTTACAGAAATTGTGTCAAAACTAAACTTTTAACCTTGCCATCCAAGTTTTTATGAGAAAACCCAACAAGATTATATTTATTTAGTTAATGGGAAAATATAAAGATGAGTCCCACATTTTGGTATTAGGGCTTTTATATAAAATGAACAACAACGAAAAAATTAAACGGCTCAAATAAATCTAGGTCAAGCACCTCCTTTCACTGACTATTTGCTGAAAAAGAAGATAAAAAAATAGTTTTAAGACCTATTATGTAACCTATTCATGGAAAGCGCCTGCTTTATTTATTTATTTTTCTTTTTACTGAATTCAGGCTGTGGATGTATGAGGATTAGAAATGAATGTTCCCATATTCTCAGAGTCCCATATGCCATATCCTATAAAGCTGTAGAACCTCTGTCAGCCTCAGACCTAAATCTTTCAAATGTAAAGGCAGTTATGAATATTTCAGTGTGGCCACTGTCATTTTAAGACAGACTGTTTGCTACAGTATGTCCTCTTCCTGAACTCCCATAACAGAAACAGGTTTGATCTGTAATACTGTAAGAGCGGATTCATGGGACACGAGGGAACTCCTGCAAGTGTCCTGCTGTTATATCAGCCCTAAGCACACATTGTCCTGCGCAGGTACAGGAGGACACACGGTGTGAAGATCCTGTTGTGTTTACAGGCCTCGTGCTGGGAGCAGCATCCTGAATTATTGACACAGCTGTTCTGTTTGGATTTTTTTTTCTTTTTAAAGTGTTTTACAGAAACAGCTTTCCACGTAGTGCCACATAAGAGCTTTGGGTTCCAAAATACACACGAGTCACAAACTGTTCTCTTTAAATTCAGCTAGAATGATTTTTTATTCTGATCAGAGGTTTTGGATCCCACTGCATTTATAAAATTCAAAGTGTAGGCCATAATTCTGTCTCTCTGCGGTTTGAGAGGAGCTCTGTCTACAGTGTGAGCAGTGGTTATTCTCCTTGCCTTTATCTCTGTTATCTGATTGATCAGCACATTCTTGTAGCCTGAGGCTAGTGCTGATTGAGAGCCGTCCACCAATGAACTGACCAGCTCACAGTCGCTTCTCATTACAACCGCTGATGAGGGAGACAGAGAGATTTTATGTGTGTAATAGATGAAAATATTAAGGGCTATTCACACAGAATGTGGGTTTCCTTTCCACTGCTCTACTTAATGTAGTCTGGACCTGCTATATTTGCAATGTTGTAATTGTCATGTGACCGACGATAGTTAGTTGCGTTGCGTCACTGACATTCATAAATTCTCTCCCATGGCCTCATGGGATAGTGTCCATCGTATGCACACTTCAGGATCATGCCAGAAGTAGTAGGTCGTCTGGGAGCTTTTTCATCAGTACTGTGAATTCATACTTCTTTTGTCACATTTTCACCAAGGGAAGTATGCGATGCTGGACGCAGCCAATGAGTTTTCTGGTTGTAAAAACCACTGCAGTTCAAATTCCCCCCAAAAATGGGACAAACTTTCACAGATGAGAATGTGTTGGTTTGTGATTTATATGTATGAACAGAATTTTACAGGTTTTTAAACTTTTGTTTTTGTCTTGTATCGTGTTAGTTTAGTGAAACCCACCATCGTCCTCTCCTCTGGTGACCCCTGGGGTTATAGTACACTCACCTCTGACCTCTAATTATATCCTAAGTGCTCATTAGAAACATGTCCAGGTGAGTGCAAAGTGGGCACACGGCTGTAATTGGCCATTATAACATTTCAGCCCCATCTGACACCTCCCTCTCTCTCTCTCTCTCTGCAGACTCTCTGAGGCCTTGAGCAATTAGTTCTGTGTCAGGCTTTATCAGAGGAAAGTCTCTTCTGTTAATGCACAGCCTGGTCTATGGGGATTATGCTTTCTGCACTGAAAGCAAGAATTCAGTTCACCTTCAAAAGTCACAGCACTCCCCAGAAGGTCTCAGAAAGCACATGGCATTCAGAAGGGTCCTGTTTTGCTCTCTTTCTCACAGAAAACACCCCTTAGTGTGCTTAATTGTACTAAATGTGCACTTGTAGTGGGGTGGGGGGGACTAACCAGGAGCTTTTTTAACAAGTATTTAAAAAAATATCAGTACAGCAGATTAATGTCATGTGAGAATATAAAGGAGTATATATTCATTCATTCATTCTTTCTTTCTTTCTTTCTTTCTTTCTTTCTTTCTTTCTTTCTTTCTTTCTTTCTTTCTTTCTTTCTTTCTTTCTTTCAAAAGTGTTTGTCCATATGCTTCTATTGACTTTGGCTGCATGTGTAATGACTTTGTGTGTTGTAGTTCAAGATAATGAATTACATTTATGTTCTGTTTAGTGAAGCATTTACTTTGATTTTTAGTGCCATCTAGTGAATATGATGCACAACAGCACACATTTAGCACAATTTTAAAAGGGGGCTGAAATCTGTGAAAGAAAGAACTGAAACATGTGTCCAGAATATTTCAAGAAATGCACTAAACACAAAAACCTGTCATTATGCATGAGTGTTTGCAAGCTTAAATATTATCATTAAATTACTATATAACATAATTGATTCATTAATTTCTGTTTAAATGTATTTATACATTTATTAATTTGATTTTAATTCATTATTGTTAATATAAATATTATTCAATATTTAACATTAATATTAATGGATATATAATAAATAAATATGATAATAAACATTTTACTAAATTAATAAAATAAATTAATATATTCATATAAATATCCCATACTAAATTGTGCATTTATTTTTACATTTAAATTAAAATAATTTCATCTACTTATTCACCAAAAACAAAATAAAAACTGTTATTATAAATGGCATAATGAATAGGAAACTAGAAGAGAATATTAGTGAATAAAAGATAATCCCATGCATTCTCTGGTTAATTTAAATGCTTTAAAATGTCAGTGTATTAGTCCCTCAAGCTGTTGTTGGACTGATGAATGAAAAATCCATAGGTGAACTGAGGAATATGTCTCTCACAGGAGCAGCTCACAGACGTCTGGACTCCAGCAGCCGCTGGTCAGGAGGAGCCAGTGGCCCCAGAGGGGCCGCAGAGAGAGTTTGCCTGTCACTGCTATCATCCTCAATCTTCTAGTGCTGGTGTTAGTGTACATTTACACCCCTGTGTGAAGAGTAGTTCATTACCCAATCACTTACCTTCAGACATCTGGACAGCCTCACTGCCAGCAGTAGAAAGGGTAGACGTTGAGCAGCCTGGGAATATACAGTACGTATTTCCCATGCCAATGATTTGTGTTTGATTTGTCTTTTGTTAAAGGACAGCTGTGGCTGACAAAGTAAATGTAAAAAAAAAAAAAAAAGCATATTAAATAATATTAGTTTCCTTTAATCATAACTTAGATAATGAATATTACCAATGTTATCATTTCCTTCATGCTTTTTTCTAAACGCACAAGCTTCTAGAATTAAACAAGGACATATCCCAGCTGTTTCCTGAAATATTTCGTCATGATTAATAAAATAGCCCACCCGAATCTGATATTCTAAAATCAAAATGTGAAAACATGTTAAAAAATCTAATTTTTAAAATGTTATTTTACCTGTACTTGTAACTTTAAATTATTTTCTTGCTCTCAATTATTAATTGAACAATGGCTATGTATATAACATCGTGTTTATCATGTTTTGAACACGCATATTTACACGCACGCAATTACAGAAACATTATATTATGTTTATATATGTATATAGATAGATAGATAGATAGATAGATAGATAGATAGATAGATAGATTGTTATATTGAAAATAACACGCTTGCAATTAAAAAACACAATGTAGAAAAATAATAACAATAATAAAAAAACTTTTTTTTTTCCTGTCCATCCCGGGGCAATGGGGGAATATGGTAGCTTAGAAGGAGAAGGAGGGTGTTGTTGCAGAGTTTAGTAATGCTAACAACTTTACCAGTTTTGTAATAATATTTGCAAATAAGATACAGAAATAAAATAAGATGCAGAATTTGTCATATAAACCTTCTTAGTATATAACAGACCTACAACATTTCATGTTTTAAATGTTCAAACGGGAAATGTCACCTTGTTTTATTATAGCAAAGTTCTTTCCCTTAAAATGCGTTCGATCATCTGAACATGTAAATGTTTATCTATCCATCTATCTCACTCCTCAAGCGCTGCTCTGTGAATCTGAGCTCTGATTGGCTGTCTCTTGGTTACAAGCCACGAATCAGTCTGATTGGCTGAAAGTTTTCCACGCATCTCTTTCATTCATGTCAGTGCAGGCTCGCAGCAGCGCGTCTGGATGAGAGAGAGAATGATTGAGTCGCTCTGCCAAACCCACTGACTTACAATCAGAGCGAAACGCATCACCTGCATCAGTTCACCAGGTCGGAATAACGATGTCAGAACTGTGGAGGTCGTCATGTTGCCTGTCTGGAGTTCTGTTTATAACCTTTCTTTCCCTGGCGACCGCGAGCTCCTCATCAGTCAGTCACCAGATGCCTCCTGACCTCATCCATCCTCCACAAACCAGCAGCAAAGCACAGAGACACAGACATCAGATCAACTCGACACGAATACAGATGGATTTAAAAGGGTAAGTGTCTTATTTGAAGTCATCGCAAGACGTGGTGATGATACTGAGGTCAGACGATTGAATATATATGTGAATATGTGACCTCGAAACAAGGTGAAAAGTAAATAGAGCTTTAGCTATTATACTGTATGCATTATTTTTAAATACAGTAAATATGTACAAGATCAATATGGTTTTTTCATGAACATATTATAATATTGAATAAATCATAAAGAAACATAATTGAATCATTTAAAAAATATATATACAAATAAATAAATAAATAAATTAGCTAAGAGTCAGATAAGAGTGTCAGGATAAAATAAAATTATTTTATTTATTTATTTATTTCACATTTTTTCTTTAATTTGAATCCGATTCCAAAAAGGAATAACTTTAGCGATCTTGTTCACATCTTTCAAGATATGATTGAATAAATGTGACCTCAAAACGGCGTGGAAACTTGATAGACCTTTATCTATATGTTATTGCTTTTCAAATCTAGTGAACATAAATGTAGAATGTTTTTTTTCTTTATTGTTACTGAATCACTCATAAAGAACCTTAATGAGATCAATAATAAAACAATAATAATAATAATAAAAATCTGTAATTATTCAGAATAACTCCAAAATTATTCTTATTTTATATTTTGCAAATAATGATTGTAATTCCATTAGAAACTGTGTTTTTTGGAACCTTCCAAATAATGAAAACGAACTGAATTCTAATGAATTCCATTAGTTTTTTTTTCTTCTTCTTCCTTTCTGTGAGACTTTACTTTCTTTTCGCAATACAGTTGCTTGTAAAAGAGGTCAAACATCATGTTTACTACACATCTCATCCTCATTAACACCAAACTGTTGGATTTTTTATTTTATTTTTTGTCTTCACTGCTTCTCTAAGTTCCACGTTTACGAGCAGTTTATAGTCTCCGGAGACATAACAGAGCACTTTACTTCCATCAAAGCTCTTTATAGATCCAGAATGACGTGAAAACATTGGCCTGTCTTTGTTCGCAGCAACATCCAGTCAGATGTTTCTCTAGACGTACACCGGAAGTGTTGATCCTTCAAGCAATGAGGGGAATTCCTGATTCTCCTGAAAAGTTTGAGACCCAGTGACTGGTCTTTGTAAGCCATAACAGAGCAGGAAATTACTTACCCTTCTTTTCATATTCATTTCGAGGGAGCCAGAATGCCACTGAACCTTTGAAAGAGTTCATCAAGGATGCACCGCTGCTCTTCTGTAACATCCCTCCTCCTCTGGACTTCATTGTGCTTTTGGGTCAACCGAGGACATTGACTGTGGAAACATGTCCATCCCGGGGCAATGGGGGAATATGGTAGCTTAGAAGGAGAAGGAGGGTGTTGTTGCAGAGTTTAGTAATGCTAACAGTTCAGAGCTCAGAAGACCAAGCGCAGAAAACGGCTTCATTTCAGAGCGCATCAACGGTGCCTTTCACACCTCGAAGGGAGACAAAAACACGATTATTTCCTCCTTGATGGAGGTGCCAAGCAAAGTAGGAGCTTTGTGATAATCCAGCAGTTAACCCACATATTTGACCTCGAGGACCACTGTTGAGGTTTTATTGAAGCTTCTCTGTTACGAGGTGCTGGAAAAAAAAAGAGCCGGGGCCAAGAAGAAAACCATAAACCCCCCTTTTTGTATTGCACAAATGTAAATAACATTTTTAAAATATAAAAGGTTCATTTACCATCTTTATTTTACAGCCTCTGGTCCCACTACCGTGTTGGAGGTGCAGAGGTTTGAAAGATGTAAAGATTCATTCACCGCTTTGTTTCTTTGCATTCTGTTCACACGGAGAAAACAAAAGAGCTGTAGGCCGAGAGAATGACATACACGTGGGTGCAAAAGCAGCTGGTAAAGAACAGATGTTTTATTCTTCAGATTAAAGGATTTTATATTTTGTGATGGCAAATCAGATTTAAGGGATTGTTCACCCAAATATGACAATTCTGTCATCGTTTACTCACTTAGAAACCCATAAGACATTCGTTCTCCTGTGGAACACAAAAGGAGATATTTAGTATAATGTTCAAGCTGCTCTTTTCTATACAGTGAAAGTGAATGTCAATCACGGCTGTTTCCACTTGGGTTGTATGCAAAAGAGCTGCTTGCGAACAACATAAGGGACTAAATAATGACACAATGTTCTTTTTTTGGTAAACTATCCCTTTAACACGTCCAAATTTTGAAAAAAAAAAAAAAAAAACAGTTGTGTCCACCGTAGCCATGTGAGGAGAATAAACACAGACATTTTTGATCACTATCAAGTCTTGCTCTAATGGGAGCCTCTCAGCTCTGTAAACATCACTCACGTCTCATTCGGGAATGTATCGTTTAGGTGTCGACTCGCATTAAAACCCAAACAGGGTATAAAAGTTGCTGGAAACTTTCCATTCTGTCAGTGCTGAAATGTCCCTGTTTGGGCCTTATAGGAGCCCAAGTGAAGGGTCAAGGCCTTTATTTAGAGATCAGACACACAGACGAGTGGTAAAAGGTCTCAGTGTTATGAGACATCTCAACACAGCTTCACACAAAAATTTAAATAATGTCATCACTTAGTCATGTTATGACTCAAAAACAGTATGGCTTTCTTTTTATACATAGAATGCAAAAAGAGAAGAAAATTGGATTTTTACACTGAGAGAAAAAAAAAAAAACAATGAATAAGACTGTAACTTTCAATCTTCAATAAACTCACAAAAAGCAAAAATAAAAGTTTAATGCAGTGGTCCCTTCCACTCAAACTTGCAGGTACTGGATCACTGAGTGAGTCAGTGAAGTAAACTAGAGTTTTCCTTTATGTTGCATAAAGTAAAAAAGTCATGCACTCTTAAAAATAAAGGTTCCAAAAGTGTGTTTTTGTAAAGATGCCACAGATGAACCATTTTTAGTTCCCCAAAGAACCTTTCAGAACCATTATTTTCCTAGTGTGAAGAACATTTTAATAATCTAAAGAACCTTTTGTGCAATGGAAAGTTTCCATGAATGTTAAAAATTCTTTATGGAAATGGTTCTTCATTGGGTTTTGGAATGACATGGGGTTCATTTTCAGTTTTGGCTCAACAATCCCTTTACAGATGCACATACAAAAAAATATATATATAAATAAATAATAATAATAATAATATGCATGTAACATGCATAGTATGCATTTTTGTTTCTCTCTTTTTTTCTTTTTTTTTCTTTTTTACAAATGCATTTTGGGATCATATTTACAAGCAGTGTTTTAAAATGCAGTTAAATGCATGCAACATAAAATCAACAGAAAAGTTGAAAGCTTGCATACTGATCCAGTGATTTTAGTTAACGCTCCTGCATGTGCTGAATTAGCTTTGGAAGGTTATAGGTCATTCTGACCTCCACATAGCCTGGACGGCCCATGCCAGCTCTGTCTCAATCGGCTTACGCTGCACAGACAACAGCCGTCCCTCGGCCTGCCAGGTCCCAACAGTGTCCCTTCAGAAGCCATACAATAAAGGCACATACTGTAACTAATTAGCAAATCCCTCCCGACGCTACAGAGGGGTCAGGTTGATGCACGCCGGCCGTGAGTGTTCAGCACCAGGGCTTGTGTTGGTGTGCTAATTGCCTTTTCTTCCAGAAGCCGCTAGATAAACAGATGCGGCCCAGGCGTCTGAAGAAGACTCTTAATCCAGCAAAGTTTACCCACCAGACGCGACTGCCAGCGCCACTGTGGGAAAAACAATATTTCTCATGTGCACTGACACAGGGAGGACGGAGGCCCGACGAGGGGGGCGTCTATAACAAACTCGCACCCCCCCTTCATTTTTATTCATCTGCGCTATTTGTCCAAGCTGAATGCAACACGGGGTGAAGGGTCAGCTTAAACCCAAAGCTATTCACTCAGTCCAATGCATCTTAAGGGGCCCAGGGCCACGGATTGTAAGTCTTTTAAAGATGTCCTTTCAGAAGTGGTTAAAATGTGATTATGCCGGACAGATTGATTTGGCGCGGAGCCTGGAAAGGTGAAATAAAAGTGAATTTTTACGTTTATTCTGCAGTTTTGAGGACAAGCAGACTCAATGCTTGTGCATTGTGGCATATGATGGGCTTTACAGTTTAATTTTTTTTCTTTAAAAACTATTGTCAAGCTCAGAGTTTCACCCTTGATCTCTGTCCGTCTTTCTCCAGGCCCAACGTTTGTGGCACCAGGTGCTGTTATTCATGGCTGGTCAATCCCAAGACCAAACAATGCACAAAACGTGAGTATCTTTCCAGGGCCATTCAGATGCTTTCATGCATTTCTATTATGCTCATAGAAAGACACAAACATATACGACTGCCAGTATTTCATTTAGTTCAAATCCTCTTCATTTGTCTGATTTTTCAAATGAGGCAATGAACTGAAGTGTCAGCACAGCTGGGAGCTGTAACAACATAATAAACAGAAGGGAAGGGGAAAAATGTGGTTTCGCAATCTGTTTGAATTGAAGGCCCCCTACTGTCCAACACAATATTCAAAGAGGAAAGAGGAACCTTAAAAAATATAATATAATATAATATAATATAATATAATATAATATAATTAATATAATATAATATAATATAATATAATATAATATAATATAATATAACTTCCAATTCATTTTTTGTAAGGACCTGCCAATTTAATCCCTAAATCTGGTCATTTTTCATGTGTACTCCTGTATGGTTTTAATGGAGAGTGTTGCTGCCATGACGTGTTTTTTGTCATGCATTACGTCCTGTGTCTTGAGCAGATGATGAAGACTTTTGATGAAAACTGCTCAGCTTGTATGTTCCCATATAACACACCAAAATATGTTTTCTTACTTTATATATATTCAATTTTAAACTAATGATTACAAGTTTAGGTTGCCAAACCTGTACACAGTGTTCTTTGTTCCAGCGTGCAGCAGTTATTTGTTCAGTTAGGTAGTTGAGAAATTGTTTACGTCTTTCTTTGATTTATTGATAGATTTTATTAGGCTTATGTGTGTTATATAATATGTTAAAGATTTTTCTGTATATTACGATCGTGCATAGTACTTTCAGCAGTAAAAATGTGCTTCATGTCTGTCCATCTGGATGTGTTAACATTCTAACATTCCTCTGCTGTAAGTAGGCCAAACCTCTGAATGCACAGGGCTTCAGCAGCCTGAGCTCTAGTCCAGCATTAATCCAGTCCCTCAGCTTTCTCATTATAATCCACACCTTCCTAATCCATATGTTGCTAGATTTACCAACTAATAACTAATCCCTTGACCCATGTACCTTTAAAGGGCCAGTGCAATATCCAATTTTTGACTAGAAATGTGTTGGAAAGTCACAATCCGGGATTTAATCTAGGAAATACTGTATCTTGACCTGTTATGTGAAGCAGTAGTAAACCATTAACAGAATGACAATATAGTTTCTCTGTTGTTCTCTCACTAGCAAGATGTCATCCGCGATGCCATAACAAAGCAGTTTGTCGCCGGCTGAACATCTGTCAGTGTCGTCCGGGCTTCCACGGCCATCGCTGTGAACACGCAAACGTCACGCCAACCATGAGCACCTGGTTCGAAGCACATCCTGGTCCCACAGTACCCTCATCCTCTACCACGGCAACAGTTACTATGGTAACGCCCGCATCCACCACCATCCACGACACCAGCTCCACATCTGCCTCCAGTGATGCCAGTTCAGAGACAAGAAAGACATATTCATTACACTGGCAGCCACCCAGGTGAGTGAACTCTTCATAACTGAGACTAATGTGTTTTACACTAAAGCGACTGGCTTGTAAAGCATGGCTATATTAAGAATGGAATATTTGTTTACCGTGCCGTTTTAATCCAGTTTGAAGTAAAAATATATTAACAGTCAATAAATACTTAAAGGTCACACTGGTTACGGAAAGTTATGCTGAGCAAGTTGTATTACTGGATACAGTGTTTCATGCAGCGTGATGTTTATGTATCCCCAGCTCTATTCTGTCTTCCTAAACAACCAGTATAACAATGCAATATATGTATTTGGGGTGTAACTGTACAGGTTGTTTGGTTCGGTACGCATATATATATTTTTCCATTAAATGGAAAAAGTGAAATGATGCACGTTGAAGTGTTAATCCAACAATTTTCTAATCCATTGTAATTTTCCAGAGAACCTTAAATATGTCAATTAAAATAGCAAGCAAATAAAATAACATTAAAGTGCCCCTATTATGGGTAATTATTTTGGGAGTCCCCAACAACAGGCTGACATGCATGCAAGGTCAAAAACACTTAATATAATATGCATTTATTTTTACCTTATTTGCTCAACGACTCCCAAACGATTCGCTCAACGATTTACACCTAAATAAAAAATAATAGACCTAAACTTAAAAAAAAAAAAAAATCTTTACATTGTAACATTTTTCAATATTAACTGAAATGTTGGTGGAAATCATAATGGTAGAATCTCAATTCAGAATGGATTTCTTTATTCCAGTTTGTTGACATTATAAAAGAAACAAATTGTGCGTTACTAGAATGTGCCAACAGGAGGCGCTCTAATACCCCAAATTCATATCTACTGTAAATAGCCATCTGTCTGCACTATACCTTGCTGCCAGCATATGGCAGCACAGGACTTGTATTTATACCAATGAAACCAGCACATTCAAGAATCTCATTGTTTGAGACATGGTACAGTAGGTCGGAAACATACAGTACTAGGTACTCAAAGCACATTGGAGGTTTATTCTTGTTTACTGAAGGGTTTTAATTCCATTCAAATGCTAAACAACTGTAACACCTGTATAGACTTTCTTATACCGAGACCTGAAGTAACCCTTATCTTCTCACAGCTCACTCTCCACCCTGAAATGAAAAATAGATCTATCTCTAATCTCACCTCATGTTTTGCCAAGGTGGATAATGTGGAGTAGAAGACATACTGCTCGCCCTTAAACCGACATATTTATTGTGATTGGCTGCCCCTCAGGCAGATGCTTCTTTTATATTGTATTCAGACGAAATTAGATGCAAAAGAACAAAAGGCTCTGAAGAAAAGTGTTATGATTGGAGAGCCACACCTCATCTGATCTCAGATTGATGGGGCAATGAATACTATAAAGTTTAGGAGTCTTGTCCCATGGTAGTCTCTGATCAGAGCTTTGATATTCAAGATATAATGTATCTACTCGCTGTCTGGAATCGAAATGCAGATAAAAAGCGCATTTGCAGTCATGGTTAAGAAGTGGTTTATTAGAACTCCAATGGGTCAGTGGAGAGGCACAAAACACAGGTCAGTTTAGTAATTTTAGTTAATGTTCTTAATGCAAGTTTGTTGGTAGATTAGCCCAAATAACAATAAACGAACATGAAATTTATAGAGATTATTTCAGTTTGAACTTCATGTGTGAGAATATTGCTAATAATAATAATTATTATTATTATTATTATTATTATTATTATTATTATTATTATTATTATTATTATTATTATTATTATAACAATAATTATAATTATTATTAATCAATCTCTAAGATGGAACTATATCACTGCTGTGATACATCCACACTGTAAAACAATATTAATAAATTATTTTACTTTACAGTAGTAAAATTACAATACACGTGTCTTAATTTGTTCACCTGCAAAAGTTAAACCCTCATGCTTTTTTTGTAGAAGAAAATTGCATGGAGAACTTTGCATTCTGTGTTTTCAAATGCTGATTTACTGTGAACTTGCTCTGAGATACTGAAACAGAAGATCATGAGCTGCTTGCGTCCAAAGGACCACAAATTTGAAACACGCAATGCAGTGGACTATTTATTTGTACTTTATGCTACTGTGTATGTCAACCCACTTTTAGACAGAATAAAGACCCAGAAATCATAGCTGGTATCTGTATAAATACTGCAGAAAATGAGAACTGAAACTGTTTCAAGTATTCAGAATTAATATGGTTTGAAATCTGCTTTACTCTAAAACCAATACAATTTGGTTTTGTGTCCTAGTTTGAGAGATTTACTGCCTTCATGAGGTCTATCAGGCCCACTCTGCAATGATCTCAGACTGTTGAGCAAGTCTTGAATCTTAGCTTGGGAAGGAAGTTCCTGCTCTGTGGAAACACTTCTCTCATAATAGACTATTGAAAGACTGCATTTATGGGTCAGTTTCAATTATCTACCTGACGGGCCAATGCTACATACTCACGTTGTGCTGACATTCTGCAGTTTCCCCATCTTTCAACAGTTTTTATATCACATTCAATGTGTGAACTAGATTTGTCAGATAAGTTCTCTGTTTTTGAAAGTCCCAAGTCTGCCAGCTAAACCCAGAGAGTGTAATCATTAAAACAAGCAAGTTCTGCTTTTATTTCCATGGATTTTCTATCAGATATGAATGCTTACATTAGTTTGCTATGAAAGGTATGTGCTCTGCATATGTATTTTAGAAATGTTCTCTAAATGGTAGTATATCATCACAGAGGGCCAAGATTCTTAGCTGTTAAGGTTTTTGTTTTTACAAAGCATAAAATAAAGAATGGCGATATTACTGCTCCCCAAAGACGATCATTTTACTTTTCTCTTTTATTGACAATCCAAAAAGAATATTGCACTTGGAACTATTTATATAATTTCTTGAATCAGAGATATGGTCTGTATTTGAAAAAAATAGAGTATAAGATTGATTATCATTATGGTTCATTTTGCTGGAGCTCAGTGTAAATCTAGGAGTCCCCCAGGGCTCTGTATTAGGACCTCTCCATTTGTCTTATGTCATGGTTTTCTGTGAATAGGGCCTCGCTCAATCATCTCCTTTAATAGGTGGGGTGTTTAAGCAGTGTGTGTGTGTGTGTGTGTGTGTGTGTGTGTGTGTGTGTGTGTGTGTGTGTGTGTGTGTGTGTATAACACATGCAGAGTTGGGAAGGTTGCATGTAAAATGGGAATGGCTATACGCTTGTTTTATAGGCTGTTTGCTGTTGACCCAAGCTCACGTCAGCTTGTTTTCACTGTAAATGATCTCTGTTTGGGAAAATTAGCTCATGGCATGCTCAAGCTGAACCATCTGACTTTCTGTATCCAGGCTGTGGGTTTGAAAAAGGGTTGGCACGTTTGCATCAAGAGCAAGGAGTTGTACAGGAAACCATTGCAATGCAAGAAGAAAGTTGATAACTTTGGTCTGTTTGCAGTAGTATTCATTAGAGTCATTTTTGTTATTTTAATCAACTATTAAGGACAGTTTGAATTCAACTCGGAAATTTCATGTTGATTAAATGGATATTAGTGAAATGTTTCTTGAAGGAGTTCTTGTGAATGTGCTACAATATACAGTATATATATATATATATATATATATATATATATATATATATATATATATAAATATATATCTCTGAATCAAAATTACATTTCCTACATAACGCAGTCTAAAGTACCATAGTTGGCATTTATATGGTCATATGAGAATTATATGTACATAACTTCAACGCCTCAATCCATACTCTCATTTTTATAAATTTCACAATTTACCCATTTAAAATATATTTTAGCTATGTCTTTTCCTGGCAGAAACTGTAAAATAAATAAATAAAATAGTTTTTATGTTCTACTATGCAATGATGCTATGCTATGCTAACTATGTTATTAGTGTTGCTTTATTTATTTATTTGTGAATTTCTTTTTGCACTTTTAAAGGGCTTTTCGTTTTGGCTTGTGTTTCAGTTTAAAAGAGGACCAGTTGGTCCTGTTAAAAAAAGCTCTGTCCAGTGGAACTGGTGGAGAGAAGATCACAAGTGTTATACTGAAATACATTGAATCCGAGCGAAAAAGACTGGAGTCTTCATCCTCTACCGGAGCAACAAAAATCTCCAGCACCAAAACCTTCCACACTCAACGTGGCCAGTTCACCCTCATCTACACCGCAGGTCAGTTCAAACCAGCAGGGATGATTTTGAAATATCAAATGTATTAGGCAAAATATTCACCTCATATCATTCCCTGCAGAAATGAGATCCCTCTAATAGTTAAATGGTTTCTCCTAAACATCAAAGAGATTAAATAAAGAGCCAATGGAGACGTTGGCTTTGTCTCTTAAAATGCACAAAAGAGATTAAATATGTCTTAAACATACCGCTTATACATAAGTCGTAAAAAATTTTAGGTCTCTGCTATCAAAAGTCAGAGATTTCATTATGATATCAAACTCAAAGATTAAATTGTTAACCAATGAGCAATGCAATTTTCCTCAGGGTGATCAAACAAACATCGTTTAGCTTTTTGAAACTTTCTACCATTAGTAACATTAGTATTAGTATACTAAAAAAATTTTCATGGTCTTGGAAAAACCTGGAAATATGAGGTAGCCTTAGTTAAAAAGTATGATTTTTAGACCTGAAAAAGTACCCACATTTTTAAGGTTTATACAGGTATCTGTGTCAACATGTTAACCTTTTCTTTGGAAGAAGCAGCAATGGTTTCAAATCAGTGGGCTAGAGAAGAGAATATCTTGTTTTAATAATTCGGCCTGTTTCCTGGTTTAAAACTTTTGTGCCGAGATAAGGTTTATCTGTCTGTAGATTCAGGCTGGTTTGCATTGAGACAGGTCTGGATACACCATTGTAGCATATTCCTGTCATTGTTTAGCTTGGCTGAGAGGTGATGGTGCAGTAATTACTCAGGAGATGGATGTGGTGTTTTGCTAATGGGAACCCCTGTGTCTCCATGACCTCATAACACACTGGAACGGCCCTCTGTGGCAGCGCATGGGAAGTGTGGGGAGACAGACCTCTTTCTCACTCACTCACACAGAGAGAGAGAGAGAGAGACAGAGACAGAGAGAGAGAAAGAGTGAGAGAGAGAGAGAGAGAGACAGAGACAGAGAGAGAGAAAGAGTGAGAGAGAGAGAGAGAGAGAGAGAGAGACGTCTAATATTACTTAACTCTAGATTTATGTGTTCAAGCTCTTGAATATGAAGCTGTAGCTGATAAGTGAAGCTCTAGGGAGTAAAAACTTTGAGTGGCATGTTACAGCAATTCCTCAGTCTGGTCCAGCATATTTTTGTTTCAGGTTATTCATGGAATTCACTTAATATCTATCATATTTTATCATGAAGCGGGGTTATTGTAACCTAACACTAGAAAAGAAAAAAATAATTATTATATAACTAACTAAATAAATAGTAAAAAAGAAAAATATATAACCATTACTGAAAATAAAAATAAGCATTAACTATAATGAAATAAAGTAATATGTTAAAAATATATTAAAACTTTCAAATTAAATTGAAAGCAGAAAATATAAAAAAAATGCTAAATGTAGTTCAAAATGTACATACAGTATCAATGGAAATTTAAAAAAACAAAAACAAAAATAAATCATAAAAATGTTAATTATTTAAATTAAAAAGTTTTAGATTTTAGCTTTATAGTATTAAAACTTAATAGAAACTATATAGAGCTATTTATATCAAAAAGAATAAAAATGGCCAAAACACAATTAAACTACTAGAACATATCAAATTACATTAAATCTAAAGTATTCACAAAATTATAATAGTATAATAATGATAAAAACTAAAACCATAAAACTAAACCAATAAAACATATTAATTATTTGAAATAAAATAAACTTTAACTGAAATAAAGTACTGCCAAGGCAACTTTTTTTTTAAGTTACAGTACTAAAATAACTAAAATTTCTTTAAATGTCTATGAATGGTTTTAAGTTTAATAATACTAAAACATATTTGTATATTAAGAAAAAGCTTTCAAATTAAAAATGAGAAAATATAAAAATAGAATCTAAAATATTCTCAAAAACTACAATAGAATATAAATCATACTACAATAACACTGAAGAAGTTTAATCTGAGGAACATGTGAGCTCAGGTTATTTAGAGCTCTCTGAGCTTTGTCTATACAGTTTTCCCCTAGCTGAGTGTGGCTTAATGTAATGAAGTGTGCTCTGCAGCCCACAGATATTCCCAAAAGTCCTTTCCTAACACCAATCAGGCCTTTAAATCCAGAGCCAGTATGTAAACAACCCCAAAGAACCTCAGGGCTTCCCTCTTCTCTCTCCTTTAACTTCAAACGCTATAATACACCTTCTCCAGCCGCATAACGTCAACGCTTATTGCCCGGCGAAGTGGAAAACGCTCGAATGAAGGATGTCGTCTCACGTGGAAAAGAAAAGAGCCGCTGCCAAAAGCCAGATCTCTGGAAATCCAACACTTCATGCAGGTTTAATCCAAGTTTCCACGCTGAGAGAGTTTGTAATGTAGAGAGAGAGCGACAGAAGCTCAGCATTCCAGCGCATGAGGAAACCACTTCTTCATTAATGGCCTATTTTTGTGATGACGAGTGAAATGGCACACTTTATAAATATTTACACTCGTACAGCGAGAGCTGAATTCCCCTGGTGTCACACGTCAGGACGAAGAGCGCAGGACGCAGTCATATAGATATGTTACACAATAGTCTGACCCTTAAGCTCTTCATCAGGATTTTACTGTCCAGTTTGTTTTGCCAAATATGAATGCCTGTGTGAGATGTTGTTGATAGTGGATTTTGGTGAGCTTATGATTAATGCTGTTTTTCCCCAGTGTCTGTGCACTGATATGACCTGTTCTTCTGCGATTTTAGAGATTTTAGATTCGATTTTAGATTCAAAGAGGCTGTAATTTGACACTGAGCGAATGATAATCTCAGACGATATTGCTTATGATGAAGCACAGAAATCCAAAAAGACCTTCTTAAAACCAGTCAATGGCGTGAGAATCGGACGGGTTTCACAAACCAAAACAGAGACCGACATTCCGGGCCGGAACGCACATTTTCAAAGAAGAATAACTGACTGTAGCATTGTTTTTCATATAAACAAATATTTTAACTTAGCATGTTTCTTAAATATCTGCAAACATATTATGGTATTTGTATGCTTTAGTAGATTCAAAAACTTACATACAGCACCTTTAAAAATAGTAAATTATATTTATCTGAAAGTGTAACAATGCAAGCAGGTTTTACATTTACATTTACAGTTAGTCATTTAGCAGACGCTTTTATGCAAAGCGACTTACAAATGAGGACAATGGAAGCAATCAAAAACAACAAAAGAGCAATGATATATAAGTGCTACTGTATAACAAGTCTCAGTTAGCCTAAACGCATTATACGTAGCAAGGGCTTTTAAATAATATAATAAATAAAAAGAAAAACAGATAGAATAGAAAAAAAATAGGGCAAGCTAATGTTAGAGGTCTTTTTTTATAATTGTATAATAAATGAAAAGAAAATAGATAGAATACAAAAAGATTAGAAAGGTAGTTAGATTATTATTATTTTTTTTTACATAGAATTAGAATAGTGAGTGCAAAAGTTAGAGGGTCAAATAAAGATGGAAGAGATGTGTTTTAAGCCAATTCTTGAAGATGGCTAAGGACTCAGCTGCTGGGATTGAGTTGGGCAGGTCATTCCTCCAGGAGGGAACATTTAATTTAAAAGTCCGTAAAAGTGACTTTGTGCTTCTTTGGGATGGCACAATCAAGCGATGTTCACTTGCAGAACGCAAGCTTCTAGAGGGCACATAAGTCTGAAGTAATGAATTTAGGTAAAGGGGTGCAGAGCCAGTGGTGGTTGTGTATGCAAACATCAATGCCTTGAATTTTATGTGAGCAGCTATTGGTAGCCAGTGCAAATTGATAAACAGAGGTGTGACGTGTATTATTTTCGGCTCACTAAAAATTAATCTTGCTGCCGCGTTGTGGATTAATTGTAAAGGTTTGATAGAACTGGCTGGAAGACCTGCTAAGAGAGCATTGCAATAGTCTAGCCTGGACAGAACAAGAGCTTGAACAAGGAGTTGTGCAGCATGTTCAGAACGAAAGGGCCTGATCTTCTTAATGTTGAATAAAGCAAATCTGCAGGATCGGACAGCTGATCATCTGCAGAAAGTCAGCTGATCATCAATCATAACTCCAAGGTTTCTGGCTGTTTTTGAAGGAGTTATGGTTGATGTGCCTAACTTGATGGTGAAATTGTGATGAAATGATGGGTTTGCTGGAACCACAAGCAGTTCTGTCTTGGTAAGGTTGAGTTGAAGGTGATGGTCCTTCATCCAGCAAGAAATGTCTGTTAGACAAGCTGAGATGCGAGCAGCTACCCGATGAATCATCAGGATGGAATGAGAGGTAGAGTTTGAGTGTCATCAGCATAGCAATGATATGAAAAGCCATGTTTCTGAATGACAGAACCTAATGATGCCATGTAGGCAGAGAAGAGAAGTGGTCCAAGAACTGAGCCATGAGGCACCCCAGTAGTTAGATGTTGCACCTTGGACACCTCACCTCTCCAAGATACTTTGAAGGACTTATCTGTTAGGTAAGACTCAAACCACTGGAGTGCGGTTCCTGAGGTTTTCTGTAAGGGGTAGGTTTAGGGTTAGTATAAAAGTAATAGAAGTCTATGGAAAGTCCCCACGATTCACAGAAACAAACGTGTGTGTGTGTGTGTGTGTGTGTGTGTGTGTGTGTGTGTGTGTGTGTGTGTGTGTGTGTGTGTGTGTGTGTGTGTGTGTGTTCCAGTACCACATGATGACATCATTTACAACAATAAGCTTACAAATTTAACTTCATTCCCAAACAACACGGGAAACAAGACCAGTTGCCATAGTAAAGCATGTTTTACTGCCTCCTTAATATGTAAAACATTGACATCATGACAGAGCTGAGCAGCTCCTCCCAAATGATTGATGGAGATATTTTAAAGTAGATCAAGAATGAAATGCTGTTGTTTTAGCTGTTTGTTTGTTTTTTCATTTTAATAAGAGATGTGTGTATATAATTGACTGTGGAATACTGTATGTGGTTGTCAGGCCGCGGCAGGCGGTCAGTTTGGGTGAAGTGATCCATAGATCATCCGTACAGAGGAGTGCAGGGTTCGGTCCTCCCTACGGTAGCGTTATTAATTTATGGTCCCAGCAGGCCTGAATCCAGCAGCTGCGGGACGTGTCAGAGCAGCCACTCTCAGATACAGGTGTGTGTGTGTGTGTGTGTGTGTGTGTGTCTGTATGTATGTGTGTGTGTGTGTGTGTGTGTGTCTGTGTGTGTGTCTGTGTGTGTGTGTGTGTGGGGGGGGGGGGATAGAAATCTGTTCCTCCAGCAAACATTCAGGCTCCTGCGCTCAAAACAGCCCCATTTGTTCCAGATTCTGAAAGTGTGTCAAGTCAGTCTGAGTTATAATCAAGTTCACCTCATTTCTGCACATTTAACCCACGGTTTGCTCCTTCCTGGAGGAAAACTGCATTGCTCAGATGTTGCTCATCCATTGCTCTGTGATGTTTCATGTAATATATTTCTATTTCATGTAAAACAAGTAAACAAACAAACAAACAAAAACTTATACATGGAAATATATTTTCTAAAAATATATATTTGTAGCCATTTTTTTGAATATATTTTACAAATAGAAATGTATGTTTTATAAGCATTTAAAAATATATATTTTCCCTTCATATTTTTCAATTTCAATAAAATACATTCACATAGTGTCATATTTGAAGAAAATGTTTTGTGCATATAAACATTTAACACATGTGAACATATAGGGCATTTTAAATAAATAAATAAATGGAATGGAATGTAAGAAACATATTTTACAATGCCCAAAATAATTATGGCTCTTTTTTAATCCCTAGTAGGCTATTCTGTCCACAACTTATTTTTATATTTATATTTATATATATATCGATATATGAAGGTTGAGACTAAATAACTAAGCTTTAATATTTACATATATTTAGTATTTAAAATATATTTAATTGATCTTCGCTGTTTACATAATGTATATTTAGTACATATTTAAAGTATATTTTCAAGTACATCATACATGTATAAACATATATATATATATATATATATATATATATACACACACACACACACACACACACACACACACACACACACACACAGTACATACAGAACATGTCACACTTAAAAGATTCAGATCATCAAACTAATTTTAATTTTACACATAGATAATGCAAGTAAATATAAAATGCTGTTTTTAAATGATGGTTTCATGTATTAAGGGAAAAAAGCTGTCCAAACCTGTCTGGCCCTACGTGAAAAATGTATTGCCCCCTCCTGTTAAATCATGAAAGAACTGTGATTAACCACATTATTTTAGAAAGCTGAGTTGAATTTCTCTAGCCACACCCAGACCTGATTACTGCCAGACCTGCTGAATCCAGAAATCACTTAAACAGAACCTGTCTCACAAAGTGAAGCTTAAAGAGCAGCACATCATGCTGCGATCTAAAGACTCAAGAACAGATGAGAAACAACATAGTTGACATGCATCAGTCTGGAAAGGGTTATAAAGCCATTTCTAAGGCTTTGGGACTCCAGCGAACCACCGTCAGAGCCATTATCCACAGATGGAGAAAACTTGGAACAGAGGTGAAACTTCCCAGGAGTGGCTGGCCTACCAAAATTACAAGAGCGCAACAACGACTCATCCAGGAGGTCATAAAAGAACCCAGAACAACATCTAATGACCTGCAGGCCTCACTCGCCTCAATTAATCTCAGTGTTCATGATTCAACAATAAGAAAGAGACTGGGCAGAAACAGCATCCAAGGGAGAGATCCAAGGCAAAGGCCACTGCTGACCAAAAAGAACACAAAGCTTCATCTCACATTTGCCAAAAAATATCTTGATTATCCCCAAGACTTTTGGGCAAATATTTTGTGGACTGATGTGACAAAAGTTGAACTTTTTGGAAGGTGTGTGTCCCGTTACATCTGGCGTAAAACCAGCACAGCATTTGATAAAATAAATATCATACCAACAGTCAAACATGGTGAAGAGGAAGTGTGATGGTCAGGAACTGGATGACTTGCCATAATTGATGGAAACTGAATTCTGCACTCTATCAGAAAATCCTGGCCATCAGTTTGTGACCTCAAGCTCAAGCGCACTTGGGTTCTGCAGCAGGACAATGATCCCAAACACACCAGCAATCCACCTCTGAATGGCTCAAGAAAAACTAAATTAGGGTTTTGGAGTGGCCAAGTCAAAGTCCAGACTTAAATCCAATTGAGATGCTGTGGCATGATCTTAAACAGTCCATTCATGCTTGAAAACCCTCCGATGTGGCTGAATTAAAACAATTCTGCAAAGAAGAGTGGGCTAGAATTCCTCCACAGCGATGTGAAAGACTCATTGTCAGTTATCATAAACACTTGATTGCAGCTGTTGCTGCAAAGGGTGGCACAACCAGTTATTAGATTTAGGGGGCAATTAGTTTTTCACACAGGGCCAGGGAGGTTTGGACAACTTTTTTTCCCTTAATAAATGAAATCATTATTTCAAAACTGATTTTTTTTTTTTTTTTTTTTTTTTTTTTTTTGTATTTACTCCAGTTATCATTGAGTAATATTACAATTAGTTTGATCTGAATAATTCAAGTGTGACAAATATGCACTTTTTCACACCACGGTGTGTGTGTGTGTGTGTGTGTGTGTATATATATATATATATTCCCTTTGGTATAAACTTTGGTATTAACTCCAGAATCTCCTTAGGGAAAGTAAATCTAAATTAATCCATTGTTGATTTATAAAATAGACATATAAATTGGGACTGCAGATTATTTAATCCTGGAAGAATATGAGAACTCTTTTTGTACTGAGATCTGAGACATTTTGTTGCAGAATTGGAGTTTTGGCCAATCTAAGCAAAGTCTGAGAGATTACTAAGACTTTTCTCTGGAGAAGTCAGTCTAAGAAGCAGAATACTTCAGCAAAATTCAATTAGCTTTCTCATTGCTGTTTAGGAAAAACATTTTTAGATTGTATTCCCTGCAGGTGTATTCGACAGAAGTACTGTTCAAACACCAAATTTGGGTAAACCATATCATCTGTGAAGAATGTGGCATTGTCTTTTATAAGAACTAATCCTTTTAAATGATCTGAACAGTTTGTTCTTTGCTTTGTGGAGTTGTTGACTTTGTGTGGATCCAGATACTTATTTGGTCAAAAGCCTGTTTTAGATTAGGTTTACACTCAGTTAAAAAAATAAAAGTTCATCCAAAAATTAAAATTACCATCATTTGCTCAACCTCATGTCACTCCAAACCTGAATGACCTGCTTTTTTCAGTGGAACTCAAAAGGATTTTTTGGAATTTCGAAATCCATGAACTTCTTGAGGAAACAACTGACAGCTCTTTTCCATAAAGCTCCAAAATGACAACAAAGCCATACATGAACTACATAAACTAATGATAAACATGAATAACGATAAACCGTACTTTTACAGCACTCATTAATCTTAGTTTTTTGTACAATTTTATTAGTTATATGATAGTTACAGGTTTAGAAATCACACTTTCAAAATGAGGTTTCCTCGTGTATCCTGATTTTCCACATTAACCCTTTTAGCTCGTTTTAAATCGAAGTCATTTTGAGGCATCCTTAAAGGTTTGCTCAGGTCCCCTAGTGGGTCTTTGATTGCCATAATTTTTTTCTTTACTCTTAAAAAAAAGATTTTTTACTCTTTTACTCTTTTTTTTTTTTTTTTTCTGCAGTGCCATAGCAAAACCATTTTCAGTACCCCAAAGAACCTTTCAGTGAACAATTCTTAAAAGAACCATTCTTAGTGTGAATAAAATTTTAGTAATCTAAAGAACCTTTTTTTCCACCATGAAGAACATTTTGTCCAGTGGAAAGAGTCCATGGAGGTTTCTATGCATGTTTCTTGGAACACTCTTCAAAATAAAAGTTCTTTGTTGGCATCAGTGTTTCCATAAAGAACCTTTACCCTCCGTTGAATCTTACCATTGGACAAAAGGTTCTTTGTGGAACCACTGATGCCAATAAAGAACTTTTATTTTGAAGAGTGTTCCAAGAAACATGCATAGAACCCTTCCATTCCACAAAGGTTCTTTATAGTGGAAAAAGATTATTTTCATTATAAAAATGCTCTTCAAACATTCTTTTAAGAACTGATCACTGAAATGTTCTTTGAAGAACCTATAAAGGTCCTTCTATGGTATCGCTCCAAAAAAAAAAAAAAAAAAACTTTTAGAACCTTTATGTTTAAGACTGTAGAGTAATGGTAGAGGCCAAAACACTGGTCTGTTCTTCAAACAAAGCTGTCATGTGACTTGAATTATAGTCCTTTATAATATATTATGGTGCTTTTTTGTCATTTTGTCCACGATCAGTTTCTGTAAAAGAGCAACGTGAACATTCTTCCGAATTTCTCCTTTTGTGTTCCACAGAAGAAGCAAAGTCACGAAGGTGACTAATTGTTTCATTCATGCTGAACTATTCGTAAATGTTCAGCGTGCGCTGCAGGGGAACAGCGAAAGCTCGCCAAATGACAGCGTTGAAAATGCAGAGAAAAACACACCCCTCCCTTCATCTACAAGCAACCACTACACACACACACACACACACACACACATTAAACGGTGCTGACCTCACCCCCGTGTGCGATGCCAGAGACGCAGAGTCTCTCTCTCTCTCTCTCTCCTGCTAGTTTCCTGGGTTTCGCCGCCCACTCTGCTCTCTCCTCCTCATATGACAGAGAAAGTTCTCTCCTCATGTAGTGAGAGCGCTGAGAAGCCTGTCAGTGTGTTTGTGAGCGCAGGGCTGAAGGAGAGCGAGAGGGACATCAGCGGGTGATGGATTCAATCTCAATCGCCGCCAGAATTTGCTTGCAACAGCTCCTTCAAACACCAGGACGGCTCTGGTTTCCTCAGGAAACAGCTTTCTGAACACATTCACAGCCAGATATACAAACACACACACACACACACTCACAGGTGTGTGGCGCACATTACCTCATATCTGTGCCAGAACAGGAATTGGACTTTTTTTGTGCACTAGTTGATCCTTTCCAAGGATATTGCAGGGACGAGCCAAGAAAAAGACATTTCGGTCTTCATCCCGGGTTTGCGAGTGTGTGTGTGATGTGTGTGTGAATGGAGCACGCCATGCGTCCTCACAGTCTGACTCTGCTGCTCTGCTTTGGCTTTGCCCTCTGCCTCTGTCTAGCCGTGGCTCAGCTCTCGTCCGGCCAGCAGCAGCGCACCGCCGTCGTCCGAGGGGGTTCGGAGCGGATCAAAGTGCTCTTCACCCCCACCATCTGCAGGCTGCGCTGCACACAGGGACGCTGCACCAACTACTGCGAGCGTGGAAATGTCACCACTATCTACAACAGTGAGCAGGGAGGACACACGCCGCCTGGATCCGGCTTCAGAGTGTGTGAGTAAATGCACTTCACTGAGGGGCATCCTGCAAGATAACACTGTTTAACAACTATACAATCATTAGCCTAGTGGTCTGATTCACATTTAGTGTGTAAGGTTTCAAATCCTGATATACAGTAATACCTATATATCTAATACCTATATAATAAAAAATATATATATAAATATTTATTCATTAAAAAAATATGTAGGTTGACTTTTGAACCCTTTTATACTATAACAACAACAACAACAACAACAATAATAATAATAATTAAACAATTCATTATTATTGTTATTATTATTATTGATGTTGTTGTTATTGTTTTTCTTCATCTTACTTAAATTGTTTATTATTATTATAACTTAATTTATTATTTAAATTATAGTTTTAATGCAATAAATTAGTTTTAATAAGTTACAATAATAATAATAATAATAATAATATTCATAATATGATGAATACGTTTTTTAAAAGTTTATTTATTAAAATACTTTAGAAAATTATAAAGTTCATTATAAAGTTTATTAATATAAAACATTTATTTGTTTATTTATGTTTTTTTTTATTTAGAAATGTATATAGTATATTTGGAGTATTATTATTATTATTTTTAAGATTTAAGATTAAATTTGACAGCCTTTGATCTTGAAGAGCAGACATGATGGAATGATGGAAGTGTCACTGAAAACTCTGGGGAGGCTTGTGTCTCCAGTATGAATGATGAATTCTTCACAGTTCCGCAGACAAACACATGTACATGCACAGACGCGCAGGTGTGTCAGACGTGAAGGTATTTAGGAGCTCTGTGCCGAGGCGTCTGTTGTGTCTGCTTCTCTTCAGGAGCGACAAACATGAGGAATGAATGAATGAGGTCCTCGCTGGACATTTGCATGGACATTGCAGTACAGTCTTCACTGAGAGACGGAGGGCTTGACCTGGGCGTTCGCTCTAAGATGCTTATCAAATGTGTCTTCTGTCACTGTTTATTGTTCTCTCTGTTTATATCTGTTTATTTTTTTCCATTCGTAGGTGTCATTGGTGATGTATGCTCAGTGGGCTCCAAAAGTCTGAGATCACACTGAATTCTGACATTCAGAATCTAATTTAAACACATTTAGTTAAGATCTTCCACCATTTTTAGGTTCCTAATAAAAAAAATAAAATAAAATAAAAATAAAATAAAAAAGTATGATATGTTATTTACATTAATTCATATTCACAAATTGTGATGCAGACCATGTAATCTATGAAAGCTTTTTTACTCTTATGGAATAAAAAAGAAAAGGTAATTGTGAGTTTCTATCTCACAACTCTTTTCCAGCAATTCTGAAAAAAAAAAGGTCTGAGTTGCAAAATATAAGCACTGAACCATGTTAACTGGCTATTGAGAGAGAAAATGTGATAATTGTGAGATATTTTTTTTTTTTTTTTTTTTTTTTTTATTCTGCGTCAAATAATTAGAAATTATTTGTGATTTTTTTCTAACATATTTTTCTAAAATATTTTTACATTTGTTTATTCAGCGCAAAGGAATAAATAAATAAATAACTTGTGACTTTTTATTTAACTTTTTATTTTATTATTCTTTGCTTTTGCGAGTTTATATCTCACATTTTTGACTGTTTATCTCTGAATTATGAAATTAACTTGTCAATTGTGAGTTAATAAGACTTTTTCTCAGAATTGTGGGGGGAAAGTAAGAATTGTGAGACAAACTCAGATTTGCAAGAAAAATAACAGAATTGTGAGATAAAATATCACAATTACCTTGTTTTATCTTTTTTTTAGTCTGTGGTGAAAATAAGCTTCCATGCTGACCCCAATGTACATATAAGAGTTTGTTTTTAAAAGTTTACAAAAAGTGCTATATATCATGGATTTGTGATGGTATTAGTGATACACTGGTTTTCTGACCTATTCCATAGTTCTGATTATCATATTCATATACCATGGTACTTAAAAGTGAAAAAATACCATGATATTACTATAGCATTTTCATTGTATTATCCCAATATCCATGATATTGCCATGATTTGCCATGATTCTACGATATTTTGTAAGGAGTGATCTAACAAATCCAATTAAAAAAACAAACATCAACCTTTGCAATGCCATGGTCATTTTTAATTTTGTTGGGTTTGATATTAAAAATCATGTTTTAATAATGTAATTTATATTTTGGAATAATGTTATTATTTTTGTTCATTAGCGAGATTTGCTATGACATAGCCTGGGATTTTCAGTCTAGTTCTGAGCCCGAGGCAACAGGCTTATTTTCTGAACCCAAGCTTGTATTCCTAGTCACCGTACCACGGTACGCTTATGTAAGGCTTGAACAGTCCTCTTGACTTCAGTTTCCACTCGGGACCTGTTTCCTATTCAGCTCTTGCCTCTTGTCCAAGAGAAAATCAGCTCCAACAGTCCAGTAAAATTGTGACCTATTTATACAAGTGCTGCCTGCAATCTCCACCCAGAGAAACTCATTATGAACTTATCACAGACCAAAGCTTCCTCTGATAAATTTTATGCATTTGTGTTTTCTTCTGGTAAACACATCCGTACATAAAAGCAGGAGATGATTTATATGTGTTCTCCGCTCAAGCTGTATGGAGATAAATGCGCATAAACACACATGCCATGTTTGTGGCATCGAAAGAAATGGTGTTGGCTTCCAGTTCTGAGAAATATCCAGCTCGTCTCATTTATCAGTTTACTAAACCTCCGCCCAAAGCGTCTTTTTAGTTAAGCGGATGGATCCTGGAGGTTGCGTCTTTTTCAGTGACTTCACGGTCAGTCTGGCATCCAGGCACGAGGCCAAGCGCTGGTTGTAATTTTGCTCGTTGGAGTCATTTGACAGCTGAATTACGACGACCAGAATGATTTGAATCTTTCACAGTAGTGATTGTAAACAAGTAGTGAAAGTTTGACTGCTGTTAAAACGAGATGTTTCTCGCCAATGCAATCCAGAGCTCTTTATATAACTATTTATATAAATAATGTCCCTGCCCCTCCTGCATTCATCTCATTGGGTTAGATCCTGATTAGACACATTTGTCTCCGCTATTCTGTAGCTCCTAGTCACTTTCTGTGGATCCATGTGGGATTGTTAGTAGTGTTTCTTCTGGATTGTGCTTCCTTTGGCCTGGAAACGTTTCATCTTCGCCAAATTGATGTCATATGGTACCGATTTCAGAGCTGCAGACTGTGACCGAAGTGCTCACAAATGTGAAAAAAAAAGGTGACATTAATTGAAAATCCCAACCTGGGCTCATTGGAAAAGTCTAAGAATGTAGTTTACAGTTGATACGAACACTAGTGGCAGTAAAACACCAACAACTTTTATTCCTTTTCACACAAATTATGATTATAGTGGCAGATTATTGCTTAATAAAGACTTATCTTTGTGATGTTTTGTGCACAATACTATGTTATGAGCTCAAAACACTTTCAAAAGTGCACAATTTGTAAACCAATACATTTTGATGTGTGCATCACATAAGAAGCTCCATACGTTTGGCTTTTCTGATTAAGTAAACTTGCTTGTTAGCGCACCCGGTACAGCATTGCACTTATGATGTGAAACACTCAAGTATGAGTCCTGTGAAACACGAGTCATGACAAAAGAGCTCAAAAGACTTGTAGAAACATTATATAATATTTAAAAACTGTTGGTTAGGTGTAGTGTAGGTACTATGTAATAGTCAGATGCCATGTTATTTTTTTATTTTTTTTTACCAGACATTTAATTACCAAATTCCCATCTTACATACAATAACCAATGTGAAAAAGTTTCTAGATTCATGACCATCTGTTTCAGATAAAACTGAGTTTTTTTTGTGCCATTTACTGTACATTTCATTTTTAAAGTGTCATGAAAAGTTAATAAATGTCACTACATGCACAGGGTTAGAAAGTCCAGTTCTGTCAAGTTTTCATATGCAGTTTTGTCAGAAATCATCTTGTGAGGTGGTGTTAGTTATTTAGATTTGCATGCACCATGAGCCATGATGTTCAATTTTTAAACAGATGACTCTTATGTACAAACAGCCTCGAAGGGTCTGTCGCAAATGGAACACCAAGCCTTCCTCAGAGTCATCTGCTAGAATTTGTATCAGATTCACTAAATTAATCATGAGTGAGTTCACAATTGACTCCACCATTGAACAATGAGTCAGTTTTTGATGGTGTCCAATTCAAAATGAATGGTGAATAGTCATAGTTTAATTTTGTAGAAACTTGCATCAGTCTATTTTCATATACTTAATGGTTGTTTACATTAAAATATTTATTTACAGCTTCGAAATAATTTTTTTAAAGTGTATTTTAACAAAATGTGTGGTTACGGTGTCCATTACGGTCTAACTGTAAAATTAAAGTTATAAATATTCTATTTTAGGACATATGGCACACACTCAGCCAGAATTACTGCAGTGACTGAATCAATAAAAAAATAAAACATTTGAACCTCTAAATAATGTGCCTTCATCACAGCACAAGTAAGAAGCTCAATGAACTGAAGCACTCATTGTTTTTTAGTTTATATTTTAAAATGAAGATGAGGTTACAATGTATGCATGCACGCAGATGGGATGAGCATCTGTGTCCGATCTGAGGCACGTGTTTGTAGGGCTGGTTATAAATTTCCTCCAATAGCTGGCTGCAGGTTTTGGGTGAACAGAGAGTCGAACACGTGGTGCCAAATAAAAGCTTGCAATCCTTCAGCTGCTTTAGCTGAAATCAGTGGAGAAAGCGTGAAATGTACTTCCTGCCGTAGGAGAAATCAAGCAGCCGTTTCTTCTTGCTGCATACATGCGTGTATCTCTAAGGGTTAATTAGTTTACCTGCAGTGGCCCTCAGGGGCCCTGAAACATCTGGACCATGGCAGAGAGCCAGAGACTATCAGAGGCACTCACAACATGTGTGAGAGTGTGTTATCGTACATGTACTGTACGTATGTGCGGATGCTTTGTGAAAGATTCAGCTTTCAAAACGGTTCAAATGTTGTCCTAGTTTTTTACGATATGGAAAAATTCTTCCATGCAGTCATGCTTTGACATTAGTGGAAGTAAATTCATGTGTGTTAATGGGTTACAGAGAGATTTGTAATATTGTACAGTAAACTTTTGAACCCTGGTTTTTGAGATAGACTTTTGCAGGACCACAAAGGCACATAAACCTCAAGCTTTTCAACAAAAAAAAGGGTGGGGGGGTACAGTAAGGGGGTCGCTACATGGTCAGTGCTAAATGTATGGATACATTTTTATACTGACATTAATTTATGCATTTTTTTTTCTTTTTTAA
Organism: Cyprinus carpio; assembly: GCF_018340385.1. Taxonomy (NCBI): domain Eukaryota; kingdom Metazoa; phylum Chordata; class Actinopteri; order Cypriniformes; family Cyprinidae; genus Cyprinus; species Cyprinus carpio. Next base: position 1,909,431 of record NC_056614.1, read on the forward strand.
TGAGAAACACTATTAATCAATCAATCAATCAATCAATTTTACGAAATAAAAAGCTACTTTGTTGGAAAGGAAAAAAATGGGGAGAGAAAAATTAACACTTCTTCAGCAAGGACACATTGAGTTGATGAAAAGTGACTGTAAATGCATTTACAGTGTTAGAGAAGATTTCTGTTCAAATAAATGCTGTAATTTTGAACTTTCTATTCATCAAAGAAAAAAACTATCAATTTACTTTCAAACAGCTCTCACTCTGAAATTGCTAGTAAATTTCACAAATAATCAGATTTTTCAAATTATTTTTTTACAGTGTGGTATCCTTCCAAAACCTTTTTTTTTTTTTTTTTTTTTTTTTAGTAAATCTGCTAAAATGATTGTTAAACATTACTTCAAAACTTGAAAGTAAATATTTTTCAGTTAAAGTTAAGCAAATGCCTCTCATGTATTTTCCAGAAATATTTTGTGATAATTTGCTTTATACAATGTAAATATAAAAGCCTGCAATTGTGTTGTTTTAGCAACAACATGTACTCTTTCATCTTTCTGAAATGTGTAATATTTGTCTCACACAGTGCAAGTTGAGTCTTTACACAATAACAATATAAAGTGTAGCCTCTCAAAAATTCTAATTGGTCAGTGAATCCGTATGTGAGACACACTGGCTATCACCATTGAAATGAATCGATTTGCAGCTTTCTCTAGTCTATCCCAGAGCACAGCACACTAAGAGTACACTTTAACAGCATGTGTCTTTAATTTACCTCAAAATAGTTCTGCTTTTTCCCCCTTTGACTTGAGTGATGATGCAGTCAGCCTTGAAGTTCATAGACATGTGCCCAAAATGTGTGTGTATCTGTGTTGATAGAAACCTTCTTCCAAACTTATTTTTATATAAAAGAACTCATACAGTATGTCTTCTTTAAGACTTTAGTTTCAAACACAATCCTAAACTGGTCTAGTTGAGTCTGGCAGGATCTCCTTACTTAATTTAAGCTGAAAGAATGAATGAATCTTTGAAGTGCAAATGAGACCTTCTCCTTGGACCTTCTCCAATGAAAATGGCTTTTTCTTCCATTCGTGTCCTGTCAAGAGTTTTATAATTTTGTTGTTTCAGTCAAGCAGCGTATTCCTGGCCTTTCTTCATTTCAAAAGAATTTTATTTACATATTTCCCCCCTCACTGAAAGTATAGATTTGGCTTCCTGTTATCTGGATGGAGCCAATATTTATCCAAACTCTCAATGGTTTCAAAACAACAGAATATCTGTGGTCCAGAAATGAAGGTGGAAAGCTAGAAAATGAAAAGGTACTGGAGATTTCAAGCTTTAGTTTTATGAAGTGTGAGGGTGTTGCCAAATGTTTGTTTTTACACAGATGAGCTGAAGAACAAGCTCTCATCCTGGTTCAAAAACCACCACGGTTCATTCATCTCCAAACGTACAAACCTCTGCCACATCATCTCCAAACAACAGCCAACCTCCATCTCGTTCACATTCACATCCATAGAATATAGTCAAGTACATTCTAAAAAATGCTGGGTTAAAAACAGCCCAGCTAGAGTTATTTGGCAACCCAGCGCTGGGTGAATATTGGACAGAACACATGCTGGGTTATTTTGACCCAGCTGGTTGGGTTAAATGTTTTTATCCAACATGGTAGGTTGTTTAAAGTCACCTATTGTTTAAAAATTATTATATTGCTGGTTTAAAATTGACTGGAAATTAAAAATCATTTAGAGGAGGACCCTAGCAACCATATAGTAAAACGAATAAGCTATATCTCTGCATAAAAAAATAAAAAAATAAACTTTTTTGAGTTGGCTGTATCACCCTGGCAATTGTCTAGTCATGCCATAGCAACCATATAAAGGACCCTAGTAACCACATGGCACTGTGAATAAACCATATTTCAGCTTCAGAACTCTGAACTGATATGTGATTTGCCTTTTTTGACTCAGGCTTTCCCAAGCCAACATCAAAGTTTGTTCACAAACTTTAGCCTCTAGTTTGATGTTTATATGTTTTCTAGGAATTATAAAATACTACAATAAATAGGTTTTAAAATGATGTGCATGAATACAGCAGAGAATCAAGGCTGACCTGGCGCTGAACCCTGCCATAAAAATGATGGATACCTGTGGACTTTGGATGCTGTTCAGCTTCCGCTAAACCCTGGTTAATAGAGGTGTCTGTGTGTGTGTGTCAAGGAAACAAGGCAAATCTCATCTAACTGAATATAATTGGTTGGGTGACCTCAGCGTCTTTAAGTCCCAAAATGAAACTGCTCAGATTTCTCTCATCTCCCACACACAAGCTCTTGTCAGCGACAGCTGGGAGGAAATGGGTCAGCCAAAGACGGCAGATCTTAACCGTCTCCTCGCTGTTTATGAGTGTTTACTTTAAAGAACAAAAAAAGATAATATCATGTTTGTCATCTTCTCAATGAATTTCATTCCTATTACAGCGTTTCCAAACATTGTGCTGTTTTTCCTGCTTCAGTTTAGTCAATATTTGAATTAGAAAAAGCACATTACTTCCTTAATAAACATGACTCATTATGGCGTCTGTACCATTTTTACCACCAACTCTATTAGATAAGATCCAGAAATATATTCTGCACTTATTCAAAGTCAATAAATAATGTAGATTGCAAACTGGGTTGACTTAAAGTAAAAGCAGACAATTTACATTGGTAATAGGACAAACAGTTGAATCTAAAATTCTGAGACCACTAAACATTTTTTTTTCTGTTGTTTTGTGTTTTTTTTACGGAGCCCCGCACCTGACATGCGCACAATTTACTAAATTGTTCCCTCAATGTACTATTTCGTTCCCTCGATTTGCTAAATTGTGCACACAATTTACTTATTTGTTTCCTCAATGTACTATTTCGTTCCCTCGATTTGCTAAATCATGCTCACAGTTTACTAATTTGTTCCCTCAATTTGCTAAATCGTGTGCACAATTTAGCAGATCGAGGGAACGAATTAGTATATCATGTGCACAATAAATAAATTGAGGGAACGAATTAGTAAATCGTGTGCACAATAAATAAATCGAGGGAACGAAATAGTAAATCATGCACACGATTTAGCCTACTATTTTTTTCCTGCATGCCTTGTGCAGGGCTCCGTAATTTTTTTATTTTATTTTATTTTAGTTTATTTTTGCATTTTTTAAATTTTACATTTACAGAAACTTTACACTCTTGTTTATTTATTAAGTCAAGTCAAGTCACCTTTATTTATATAGCGCTTTAAACAAAAAAGATTGTATCAAAGCAACTGAAGCCTTTTTCAATCATGCAGTGAAACTGCACAACCATTGGTTCGTGGAGTTCGATAGAAACGAACTAATGGTGGCGAGAGCCTATGGTAAGCGAGCCCACCTGAGCCTGCCAAAAGGGGTGGGGCATTGGGCTATATAAGCGGCCATCTCACCTAGGCAAACTGATTTAATTCGACTGAAGCGATGACATGAGGTGTCCTTACACATAGCATGACAATGTATGCTGTTCTCGTTCCGTATCTAAGGGAACCAAATTTATTATAGTAACCGAGTATGTTCCCTATCGATACTACACTCGTACTGCGTTGTAAGCCGTTTAGGCTAAGACGCTGTGGGGAAAATATAATCACGCCATGCTATCAGGAAGGATGACCGGGTATTCGCCCAGAGCACTAAGAAGGGCTTGTAACAAATATGTAAAATATCCCAGACCAGTCGGGGATGTAATTACCCCAGTCATCTTGTTGACCTCCTACAGTTCAGGCGCCAAGGGGCCAGAGAATGTGTAGGGGACAAAGCTTACCCCAGGGACCTGGACGCAGTCAGGGTCCTAGGCTGGACAACAAGCAAAAACCAACCACGATGGTGGGCTTATGCTAACAAGACCTGCGTTTGTAGTGCAGGAACATCCAGGTTGTAGAACCTGACAAATGTGGACGGCAAGGTCACAGATTTCTGCGATAGACATGCCACTAGACCACGCCCATGAGGAGGCTATGCCCCATGTGGAGTGTGCTCTAACATCTTTCAGACATTGGAGCCATTGGATGAGTAAGAGAGAGCTATCGTATCCACTATCCATCTGAATAGCCTTGGCTTCAAGACCGAATGACCCTTGGTGCAGCCTCCGAAGCACACAAAGAGCTGTCCCGACTGTCGAAAAGAGGCAGAACGGTCAATGTAGGCTCTTAAAGCCCTGACAGGGCAGAGTAAGTTCCACTCCTGATCATCCTGAGAAGGAGGAAGCGCGGAGAGAACAACAATCTGGTATCTGTACGGAGTGGAGAGAACCTTCAGGACATAACCAATCCTTGGCTTCAGGACAACCTTGGAGTCGCCAGGCCCGAACTCAAGACAAGAGGGGCTCACGGAGAGTGCCTGTAAGTCTCTTACTCGCTTAACCGATGCTAGCGCCACTAGCAGAGTGGTTTTCAGTGACAGAGAACGTAAGTCGGCAGTCTGAAGCGGTTCGAAGGGTGGCTCTTTGAGGCCCCTAAGAACCGTGGATAGGTCCCATGTGGGGATCGTGAAGGGGCGAGGAGAGTTCAGCCTTCTGGACCCCTTCAGAAAATGAACAACTAGGTTGTTTTTACCCACAGACTGTCCGGCTACAGGAGCATAAGAGGCTGTGATAGCCGCAACATAGACTTTAAGGGTAGAGGGAGTACGGCCCCTATCCATTAAGTCTTGGAGGAAGGACAATATCTGAGATATGTCACAAGTGAACGGGTCTTCACCCCGGGCTGTGCACCAGGCGGTGAAAACCGACCATTTAAGGCTATAGAGGCGCCTTGTCGATGGAGCTCTAGACTGTAATATTGTATTCATGATGTTTTCTGGGAGGTCTACCGACTCCCGTCGAGAGGCCATACATGGAGAGCCCACTGCTCGGGTCTGGGGTGCCATATCATTCCGTTCGCTTGAGAGAGGAGGTCCCGTCTCAAGGGGATCAGCCATGGCTCCGCTATGACTAGCTCTGTGCTGGGGGGACCACTTCAATGGCCCTTTTCGCCAGCATAGATTTTACCTCTGAGCAAAAGACATGCACATCCTCACCTGTCACAGAGGATAGGACCACGCCATTGAATAATGGGGGCCTCCGGGCGAATTGCAGTACGTAACCTTGTTTTATTTTTTTCAAATACTTCGGGGATGGCCTGCCATGCCTCGGGCCATGTGGGGAGGGGTTGAATTGATTCAGGCACTGTAAGGAACTGTGGTGCTCGTATATAGTGGAAGAGGAAATTTGCTCTCTTTTTGAGTATGTTTGTGTTTTATTGAATCCGCTATAACAGTGGTGCGCTACCAGGGTGCTATGCTGGGCTCTGTGCAGGCAACAAACACATTGCTTTGGGCACCCGGAACAAAACGGGATGACGGGATGACGGAAAGGCGAGACAAGGCAATTTGGAGGGTGGTCCGGCTGCAGCGGGACTTAGCCTCCTCCTCTTCCTGACCGGTGTATGAGCTGACTTGTGAGGCGCCGGATCCAGCACTATCTTGGGCCGGGGTCCCTGCCGCTTAAGATGGGTAGTGCTTAGCAGGCCGCGGCGTGAGTTGGTTTTCTGGCAGCACTTCATCCATGGTGCGGAGGAGCTTGGCCTGGTACACTTGAAGCACTGCCATGGACTGCAGTGCCGAAGCAGCCTGGCCGGGCTGAGGCGTAAGCTCGTCCCGCGAGAGCCGAAGTCGTCCAGCATGGCTTGCACAGGAGGGTCGCCTTAAACTTCCATCCAATGGGTACTGTGCCCGTCATCAGCGTGCAGGGGGGCCCTGCACAAGCCACAGCTGTGGTGCAACATTTGACACAATGCCGCAAAATTTGCTCTAGGAAATTTGCTTTTTTTATACAAATCTCAGCAAAATTAGGTGGAAGCGCCGAAGCACGATCGACACTGCAGGCAGCTCAAGAGCGTTGCGCTGACCAGACGCTTGTTAAGGTGCGGGTACAGAGCTGCTGGGAAGCGGGAAACTGATCCGGCTGCCGGAAGTGGTATGCCGATCAGGGGCTGCTCGAAGCGGCTTGCTGCTTGTGAGCAGCTAGCTGCTAGAGAGCGGCGAGCTGCTAGAGGGCGCAGAGCAGGGAGAAGTGGCTGATCTGCTGCGCAGAGCGGCGAGCTGGTCAGCGGTGATCTTGGCTGCTTGTGAGAATGAATCAGTTTGCCTAGGTGAGACGACCAGTCATATAGCCCGATGCCCCACCCCTTTTGGCGGGCTCGGACGGGCTCGCTCACCATAGGTTCACAACATTGGTTCATTTCTATCGAACTCCACAAACCAATGGTCGTGTAGTTTCACTGCGTAATTGAAAAAGGCTTCAGAAATCGGAGAAAAGGAGTTTTCCCCATAACGTCATAGCCTAAATGGCTTACGAAGCAGTACGAGTGTAGTATCAATAGGGAACAGTGTTTCAATAATGCAAAATGACATCATTGAGTTCATCATTGAATTCAGTGATGTCATCATTCAGCTCAGTTCAGTTTAAATAGTATCTGTGCAATAATTTGCAGTCAAGTCAATGATATCGCTGTAAATGAAGTGTCCCCAACTAAACAAGCCAGAGGCGACAGCGGCAAGGAACCAAAACTCCATCGGTGACAGAATGGAGAAAAAACCTTGGGAGAAACCAGGCTCAGTCGGGGGACCAGTTCTACGCTGGCCAGACGAAACCAGCAGTTCAATTTCAGGCTGCAGCAAAGTCACATTGTGCAGAAGAATCATCTGTTTCCTGTGGTCTTGTCCCGGTGGTCGTCTGAGAAAAGGTCTTTACAGGGGATTTGTATCTGGGGCTCATCTAGTTGTCCTGGTCTCCGCTGTCTTTCAGGGCTGTAGAGGTCCTCTCTAGGTGCTGATCCACCATCTGGGCTGGATACGTACTGGATCCGGGTGACTGCAGTGACCCTCTGATCTGGATACAGACTGGATCTGGTGGCTACGGTGACCTCGGAATAAGAGAGAAACAGACTAATATTAGTGTAGATGTCATTCTTCTAATGATGTAGCAAGTACATCTAGTGTTATGGGAAGTGTTCCTGGTCCCGGTTTACCTAATTAATGCAGCCTAAAAATCCTTTAATGGATTTAAGTATATTAGAAGCGTATTAGTGTGTTATGTGTAAGCCAGGTTAAAGAGATAGGTCTTTAATCTAGATTTAAACTGCAACAGTGTGTCTGCCTCCCGAACAATGTTAGGCAGGTTATTCCAGAGTTTAGGCGCTAAATAGGAAAAGGATCTGCCGCCCACAGTTGATTTTGATATTCTAAGTTTTATCAAATTGCCAGAGTTTTGAGAATGCAGCGGATGTGGAGGACTAAAATGTAACAAGAGCTCGTTCAAATACTGTGGTGCTAACCATTCAGAGCTTTATAAGTAATAAGCAAGATTTTAAAATCTATACGATGTTTAATAGGTAGCCAGTGCAGTGTTGACAGAACCGGGCTAATATGGTCATACTTCCTGGTTCTAGTAGGAACTCTAGCTGCTGCATTTTGGACTAGCTGGAGTTTGTTTATTGAGCGTGCAGAATAACCACCCAATAAAGCATTACAATAATCTAACCTTGAGGTCATAAACGCATGGATTAACATTTCTGCATTTGACATTTCTGCATTGGTCATAATTTAGATATATTTTTCAGATGGAAAAATGCAGTTTTACAAATGCTAGAAACGTGGCTTTCTAAGGAAATATTGCTATCAAATTCACACCTAGGTTCCTAACTGATGACGAAGAACTGACAGAGCAGCCATCAATTCTTAGACAGCATTCTAGGTTATTACATGCAGAGTTTTTCGGTCCTATAACTAGCACCTTTGTTTTTTTCAGAATTTATCAGCAAGAAATTACTTGTCATCCAGTTTTTTTATATCGAGTATGCATTCCGTTAGTTTTTCAAATTGGGATGTTTCACCGGGCCGCGATGAAATATAGAGCTGAGTATCATCAGCATAATAGTGAAAGCTAACACCGTGTTTCCTGATGATATCTCCCAAGGGTAACATATAAAGCGTGAAGAATAACAGCCCCAGTACTGAGCCTTGAGGTACTCCATACTGCACTTGTGAATGATATGATACCTCTTCATTCACTGCTACAAATCGATGGCAGTCATATAAGTATGATTTAAACCATGCTAATGCACTTCCATTAATGCCAACAAAGTGTTCTAGTCTATGCAAAAGAATGTTGTGGTCAATAATGTTGAATGCAGTGCTAAGATCCAATAGCACTAATAGAGAGATACAACCACGATCAGATGATAAGAGCAGGTCATTTGTAACTCTAATTTGACCAGTCTCCATTTTTCTCTAAGAAGGAATATAATTGTACTTGTATATAATTGTGATTGTATAATTGTAGGATACTACCTTTTCTAGTATCTTGGACAGAAAAGGGAGATTCAAGATCGGTCTATAATTAACTAGTTCTTTGGGGTCAAGTTATGTTTTTTTTTTATAAGATGCTTAATAACAGCCAGTTTGAAGGTTTTGGGGACATATCCTAATGACAATGAGAAATTAATAATAGTCAGAAGAGGATATATGACTTCTGGAAGCACCTCTTTTAGGAGTTTAGATGGAATAGGGTCTAACATACATGTTGTTGGTTTAGATGATTTAACAAATGTATACAATTCTTCCTCTCGTATAATATAGAATGAGTGGAACTGTTCCTCAGGGGATCTATAGTGTACTGTCTGATGTGTACTGTAGCAGATGGCTACATTGTTACAGTTTTATCTCTAATAGTATCGATCTTAGAAGTAAAGTTTTCACTAAGTTTTTAGTAGTTTTTTTATTAATTTATTTAATTTAATATTGTAATTATAATTGTATTGTAATTAATATTTAAAAATTTTATATTTTACTTAATAGTATTATATTATATTGTGTTATATTATAGTATAGGTAATTCTTAATAAATTATATTTAATACTATAATTTTATTTAATACTCTGATACTCTATTTATTGTTAAAATCTCATCAAATTTACAATAACCATCATATCATCAGAGTAATTTGTGTTTAATATATTAAAAACAAAAATGTATGTGCTCTGTAAAAAGTGGCATCTTGCAATTGTTATTGGTATTTCTACCTTATTTAACCCATAAAAATTGTTTTCTTGGCATCAGTTGATCTTTACAGGTTGGTTTTATGGATGGAATAAAACCAGTTAATTTAGATGTTACTATTTTTTAGTTTGACTTTGAGTTTCTTAGTATTAGACAGCATAATTTGAGAAAGCAAGAACCAAAACTTTTCTACAAAGAGTCAACATGGTCAGTGTCAAATTTGATTAGTGACCTAGAAATTAATTTTCCATCATTTGTTTTACATTTTTATCAAATCCCTAAAACCTTCTCTTTATTTCCAGGATTAAATTTGATTTTAAACCTTGATTTAACGATGTGGTCACACGACACCACTGAAAACCTGTTGAGTTTTTGGGATTGGAGGAGCAGAAAATTAATACTTACTGGTGACGCCAGCTGGAAAGTTTTGATGAATCATTATGAAAGAAAACTATTGTGATTTGATTTTATGTCGAAGATTAGATTTAACCTCGTTCTGTCTGATTGCTCTTTCTCAAGGGCTTGTTTTCTGAGTTGTTTATGTTGTTGTGTGGAGCTCTTTCTACATGACAGATGTGTTTGGATCTAGAGATCATGCTAGAGTGATTGCAGATGAATACTGCAAAAACAACCATGGAGAGACCCTCTCTTTCTCTCTCTCCTTCTCTCTCACACACACGGTACATTTATTTTCATTTTTTTTTTAGGCATGGGCTTGGTCCAAGCTTTCCAAACATATTAATACATCTCAGACATGTGATATCGAAGGCATTCCAAGGCCAATAATGACATAAAAGAAATAAAAAAAAAAAAAAAAGAGTTACTTTTTATAGAAACTTTCCATTTTGAGAGGCGCTGAAGCAAGGCTCATAACTAGGTTGTTAACAGCATCCATTCAAAGACAATGATTACTGTGTTCTGTGTCTTTCATCAGAACCTTATTGAGCTGTTGTGGGTTTAAAGCAATAATTGCATAATTGTATAAAGTTGATGAGTGATGGATGAAGTCATTCATCAGGGATTTGCTCTCTTTCTCTGTGCTCTTTACTCACTTTCTCTGTTCTTTCTCCCGTCAGTTGTGTGTCCGATGTTGTGTAAGAACGGAGGAGTGTGCGTACAGAAGGATCAATGTCTCTGCCCACCCAACTTCACTGGGAAGTTCTGCCACATCCCCGTCTCCACCGCCGCCTCCACCAATGAGATCGAGAAACAGGCAACAAGTGCTGTGGATTCAGCCAATCAGCCGATGACATCTGAGTACATACTGCCTCTGCAGACGCCTGAGCTGATCAACACCAATGGTGAGAGGATCTGTGTTTTTCACTGAATGTATCTCACAGTGGTTTCACAAAAAGCACAGTTCATTTAACACACGTTGATTTATGGAGGGGCATGTTGTCCCACAGATGGGGACCTGATGTTCAGTCATGTCAGTTTGAGATAAATATTTTTAAATACTATTTGAATTACAATTTTTAAGTTCTACCTGAAGTTAAAAGACATTTAAAAAACATATCGGTATTTCAAATATTTTGAAACATGTGAAATGGTTTTGACCTTGTGAAAAAGAAGTGTGCTTAATGTAGTGAATGTGCACTTATAGTGTACTTCAAATCTCAAAAGTACATAAAAAACAATTAATATAATGTAAGTTAAATAAAAGGCCACTTAAGTGTACTTAGTACTGTCATGACTGTTTCTTAAGTAGAGTTTTAAAAAGTTTTACTTTGAATTACATTTTAGATAATATTTTAAATGTAAATATTAATAATCTTTTGTCATGTTTTAAAGTACACTTTTTTGTGTTTTGAGAAACATACTAAAGCGCATGTAAAGTACTTTATCATCATTTTAACTGTAGTGTGTTATTCAAAATTACATTTAAATAATATTTTATTAAATGTATTTAAATTGCAAATTCATTATTAGAAATGTGTAATTAAATATATGTTCAAAATACGTGACCTTATATAAAATAATGCAATAAATTACATATCAAAATACACTTAAATACTACTTACAGCACGTGGGTCAAATATCAGTCTTACGTTCAACTAATTGCATTTTCATATAAATTTAAAATTCAAATGTATAAAATTAAACTACAGTTAATTTTTATTTGATTGCAATTAACATGCTATTAAATGTCTGAAAACTTGACAAGTTTTCAATTCAAATATATAAAAAAATATATTTTTAAAGTGTATTATTATCGTAGTATGATTTTTAAAAGTGTGCATCTTTTTCAGAAGGGTACAGCTAATTTTAACAATTTAAGCAAAAATCAGAAGAAAAGACCCTATTTTACCAAACACACCCTGTTTCATCAAAACTTTTACAGTGTTAAAATACATAAAATTAGCTTAAGATTCTCATTGAAGGTAATATGTGTTTTGGCGCTGTAGTCTGTTGTGTAACTCATGGCCACATGGATCCAGACTGTTGTGATGGTGAAAAATGACTGTGTCACAGACTGGCAACATTTATTTTCTGTTTTCATTTGGCTGTGATCCATAAATGACGCATCTGAGTCCTGTGAGGAATTAAAGCAGAAACACGGCTGATGCATGACGCAGATGTCAGTTACACCTGGAATATGTGAGCGCAGTGCTTCAATAGATCATGTGTCTCGTGTGTGGGTTTGTTGAGGCAGAATGACATCAGGGAAAGCACCATGTCCACAGTTTTACTCTGAAATCTGCTCTGGGCTTTACTAAGACCTGATGGCATTTTAATATATGTATTTTTGGGGAGTTTGGCTCTTTGTTAGACAGAGGTAATGGAGAGTGACTGGACACGTCAAAGCCAGAAATGAATCTGCGTCACTCAAGAGCAACACAGGTCTTCAGTAGATCGTCATCTCCTTTATTTTAGGTTGATCATCTAAACCAAACTCATTCCTGTAGCTCTTTGCAGTTTCATTCTACAAGAAACAACACCACAACATTTAATACCCATAGTAATGTGTGTTTATTCTGTCAGGGACTGAATTTAGTATGTTGTGCAGTCATCAGCTTTGTTTTTCATTCACTTCTAGAATAAAAATGTCCTGATCATTTACTCACCCCCATGTCATCCAAGTCGGAAAGAAATGAAGGTTTTTGAGGAAAACATTGCAGGATTTTTCTCCATATAGTGGACTTCAATGGGGGCCAACAGGTTGAAGGTCCAAATTGCAGTCTTATTAAATTAATTTAAAAATCTGCATAAAAATAGCCAAGTCGCATTTTACCCACAACCCTTGTGAAAAATAAGTCTGCTTAATTGTGTACTTCAAATCTTAAAAGTACGTTTTGATAATTTGATAAGATAATTGTTCTTGCAGATAATACATTATTAATGCAATGAAAGGCCACTGAAGTGACTTAAAGAGAGAAAAAGTAAACTTTCTAATAATGTCAAATTAAAAGTTTTACTTTAGTTTGAATTTTTTTGACTTTTTTTTATATTCTTTTGTCATGTTTTAAAGAAGTCCACTTATTTTGATGTGTTGACTAACATTTTAAAGCACATGTGAAGTACTGGATTATAATTTTAACTGTAGTGTGTTATTCAACATTACATTTGATAGATAATATATTTAAAAAATACTAAATTAAAACTTAATCATTACAAATGTGTAATTACAAATATATTTAAAAACTCACACTTAAATTCACACTTAAGTATATTCTTTTAAAGTGTACTACTTCTTTTTCACAAGAAACTAGCATTAGATTATTAATCCAGACTAAATTTCAGATGTTATTTAGACTGTAAACCCAAATAACTTGGCAAAAAAAAAGTCAAAGTTTGAGTGTTTAAGTAAGCAGGTTTTTATTTTGTACTGATACCTGTTAATTACTCTTAACATTATTTGAATAAACTTAAAAAATTAAAATAAAATATTGTGTAATCGCAAATTTAAATGTTTTTAGTAGTGGAAACTAGCTATAACTAGCTAATTCAGTAAATGCTAAAAAAAGTTGAATCTCAAAATCATACAGTCACTACTGGAAAGGGTCCAAATACGCAAAAGATGCTCCATTCATCACTATGATAGTCACCCCCCAAAAAACAACATAACAGAAACCTAGAAAGCATTAAACACTATCAAATATACCACTTGACATTAATCTTGCACAAAAAAATAAAATAAAAATCTAAACCAATCCCTCAATTACTAAAAAGTATTGCATATGATCAAATATTTTAGAAGATGTTTATTCAAGTGTTTTATTTACTCCACGTCATTCCTAAGAAGCCGAGTGTTTACAGATAAACGCCTTACAGGACCTTTGACCTCTGGTATTTAACCCCATAATCTCAATCTCTCAACCGTCGCTCGGTGACATGCTACAGACTCTGCTGATGGAACGCCGCTGGTTTATTTTTTGAGTTGGTTTATTTCATCAGGCAGTCATGATAAATGTGTTTCCATCTGTCATTTCATGAGGGAGTGTCAGGTGAACTCATGGTTTTGGCAGAGAGACACATGAACAAAGCTCCAAAGCTGATTAGATACGACAACAACAAAACCTCACCAAGACCTGAGGCGTGATCAGGAGAGACAATGTGAATCTAATTTCCGTTCCAGTTGTGTAGAGAGACCTGATGTGTTGAGCTAACCGCTGACAAGTCTGGCCTGCGACGTGTCAGAAATGTTGATTGGATTAATTTAGCATTAACTTTTGAAGAAATATATTTCAGTTTCAGTACAAGTTGAGATTTATCGATTGCATCTCTGGCGTGTTGTCATCATAGACAATCATTCTGGCTTAAAGTTGAAGTCTATGGGGCAAGTGTTCTGGGCCCGGTTCCCCGATAACGCTCACTCTTAGCGCGCTAAGAAGACTCGAAAGATATATCTTACCAAAGTTGTTTATGTTCCTAAGTGTGTTCCCCGAAGTGTCCCTTAGGAAGCTTCTTAACACGCTGCCGCTTACGTCCGACGTTACAAAGGCGCTTGTGTCCCAAGTGAAGGTGCTGAATAAGTTGGCATCGATCGCTCAGGAATCGATTTTCAACTTCACGCGAAGGTGCATTACTGTGTTAAGAAAGACAACACGTTCTATGCAAATGAAACATTCCTCAAATTATTCCAGTAACATTTATTTTAACATAGTTTAAGTTATCCTTAAAATATAGACTATTAATTAAATTATCAAATTGTCAGTAAAATGTTCACACGATATGTTGTGACGGGTAGACGAACCGGGTATCCCTCGCTAATCATCCACCCTCCTTATCCCGTTGTGCCACTTGTGCAGCTTCTTGACATGGGTTTAACGACTTCCAAAAATTATGTAATACACTTTTATATTAATGGTAAGGTACTTTACAACCAGAATTCCCCGGATGTAATCCCCGGCATGGCGCAGAAGGGCGTTGGTGACAGTGTGGACGCACCTCCATACCGAGGTCTTGCTTAGGTCATAGCCCTCTCCCACGACCTCGATGAAGCTCTCTGTAGCAAAAAAATCTTAGCGCTGCAAGCAGCTGGACTTCAGGGCTTAAAGCAAATTTCCGACCCGTTAGCCTGGCAAGCGCAGGTCTGAGAAGGTCCAGCAGCTCCATAATGAGTTGTCTTGGGAGGCGATTTTTTTTTTTAATATAGCACGTCAGGCAAAATGTCAAAAGGGCTTAAGTTTTGCAGAATAAAAAAAAATTACATGGACTAAACGGCTCTGCGGCCGGCGCCGTCTTTGATTCAATACAAGGGACACGTTGAATCGCTGCCCTAGTTGGTCGCATACTGGACACCACCATTCTTACCCCTTTTATAGATCTTAGCCATTTAGAGCCAAATTGTTTGCCAGATTTTAATTATTAAAAGTGATTGGCAATTTAAACGCTTTAATGACATTACGAAATAGCCTCGGCTAATTACCACCATATTAGTTCTGATACCAAATAAAGTCAACTTCATAAATACTTCACCGGCCACCCCAGGTGCCACCTCAGATGAGGAGTAGGCTTATCTCATTAAATGGAAGCAAGCTGATTATAGTCAGCCTTAGTTATTTATTTTATTAATAGCCTTCTTATTTAAGTTAAGTGCTTAACTTATAAATATCCATTTATTCAATTGTTTTATTAAGTGCATTTGTATTTTGTTGTTTTTGTATATAGTTTTTGCAATAAAAGTGTATTAACCAGGTTCCAGAAATAATCACTGATGGTGCTTCTAAAATAAGTGAGGGTGCTCTAGTCTTAATGCCCATTTTCACATATTTTCTTAACGTGAAATTTTCCCCGCCAACCTCTTTTGACCCCATTTAAAATGCTCTAGACATGCCCCTGGGCCTGTATCCATTGCGAACATATTTTATTATTAGTCTTAAAATGTCCATAACACAAAATCAATTTTGAGCCACAATTGTCAACATACCATAGTTGGACTTGTACTGCGCTGCGCTGATTTCTAAAGACTGCTGCACAGTGGCGACGACTAGCATCTTGAGCTCAAACAACGCTAAGAGAGAGCTTACGAATGGTCCAGACCAACCTTACGAATGTGTGACTTAAAGAAGATATCTTTAGCGTACGAACGTGTCGGGAATCGTGCCATAACATTAAGAGAGAGGTTAAGGAATAGGTTAATAACTACTTAGCGATAAGAACGTTTTGGGGAACCGGGCCCTGGGTGTTGTTTAATAAATAGTTAGTGGTAAGTGATTTTTGGGCTAGATTCATGTTAGCTATAATATACTCTTGTTTATATATATATATATATATATATATATATATATATATATATATATATATATATATATATATATATATACTACAGTATACAGTATATACACACATACACTGATATTAAATAATGTGCATTAGTTCTGAAATTAAGCAGGGTTTTGAAGGTAAATTTTAGTAAAAAGTTTAAATAATAAATTAAATGGAACACAAAGTAAGTCATTATGTCTTTAAATGTCTCTTGATGTAAATACATTTTTGTGAATACATCTTCCAATAGATCTTAGTTTTTTTTTCTTTTTTTGTTAAAGTTAAAAGACCTATTCAAGCAATATACAGTGTACACACAGTATGTACACTGTATATATAATGCTGTTTTCCCTCAGTATTTTTGTCTTGTTTTTCAGTGCAAATGTCTAAAGATTCTTAAATAAAGAACTATTTTCTTGAGAAGAAAATTAATATAAGACAAGAGGTCTTGTTTTATGAAAAACTGATCAAAATGAATTGAGTTTTTGAGTAAAACAAAAACTTATATCTTCCTGTGGGCTCTGAAAAATCTACTTAATTCAAAAGCTGTCCCTGCATTGACAGACGTTCGTTCTTGTTTTAAGCATAAACGACAAGTGACATTTAATTTTGTCTCCGATAACAAGACTTTGTATATTCGGTTTGCATCTTAAGTAAATGTATTGTATCTTAATTTAAGAATTTATTGGGAAACAAAAATACTAAGGAAGATATACATTTTTTGCAGTGCATTCAACATTTATTACTAAGATAGTATGCTCTGACTTAAGACCTTTTAAGGCCTTAATATGTGAAAGGGTGAATTGAAGATATTTTTAAGAACTAAAGCATATACACAACATGAATTAACATTTTGGGAGATGTTTCCCAAAAGCATTATTAACTAATTATGTTCTGTCATTAAAACAGGGTACAACAGATATTCATAAACCTCATCGAAAACTTGCGTGGTTGGAACCAATGTTAATTCTTAACTGAAATCCAGTGTTGGGGAAAGTTACTTTTAAAAGTAATGCCTTACAATATTGCATTACTCCCTAAAAAAGTAACTAAATACGTTACTTAGTTACTTTTTATGGAAAGTAATGTGTTACATTACTTTTGCGTTACTTTTTAAATGTGAGCAGGGCTTGATTGTTTTTAATATAAGAAGTTCTATTTATAGCAAATGTAAAAGTCCTTTCACACCAAAAAGTGTAATGAATAAACCTCAGGCTGAAGGAAAAGTAAATTCAGGTCTGTACAGTAGAACACAGGAGAAGAAGGTTCAACACTCTTCAGCAATAAAAAAAAAACAATGAAGCACAATTGTCAGTTTATCTAAAGTCATTTTTGATTATTAGTATGGTTGAACTGGATCATTAAAGGTCAGCAGCAAAGACACTGTTAATAAAATGGGAATAGATACATTTGTGTTATTTAATATATTTAGTTATTGCAGGTTTGCGTCATATTCTGAGTTTGCATTTCACTGTTTTGATTAATTTTGATGAATACTAAATCTGTTTTGTTTTTTTTGTGAGTGGGATGAATTAATGCACATTCACATTTAGTCTAGAACTACAGTAACATCATGTTCACACAGCGCACACAACGCCTCCATACTTCCGATTTCTCCCAATATGGGAACAGGAGGCTTGTCAGTCAAAAAATGGGAATACAAAGTAACTGGTGTTACTTTTTTGAAAAAGTAACTCAGATATTTTCTTGTAAATTAAAAAGTAATGCGTTACTTTACTAGTTACTTGAAAAAAGTAATCTGATTACGTAACTCGCGTTACTTGTAATGCATTACCCCTAACACTGCTGAAATCTAAGCATTCTTAAAACAAGATACATTTACTTGAAAAGCAACATGACTTAAGATATTGGGTCTTTGCTTAAATTTCATGCTTAAATGCTTAATAAGGTAAGAATAATTTCCCCAAATAATAAAGTTTATTTGTTGACCCCATTGGCAGGTGTTTTCTCTTTTCTTCTTCTTCTTCTTCTTCTTCTTCTTCTTCTTCTTCTTCTTCTTCTTCTTGTTTCAAGCATAAATTCACTTAATTTGAAAACATTGTTTCAGAAAACGAGAACAAATATATATATATATATATATATATATATATATATATATATATATATATATATATATATATATATATATATATATAAATGGTAGTAAAAAATAACCAGCTTAAACATTTTAGGGGAAATGCTACACTTTTTTTTTTTAATGCTACACTACTTTATTATTTTCAGTGCAAGATGCCAGTAAACCCTAAAGCTTTCAAACTAAAAAGCACTCTTATTGTGCAAGCAGTGACTTGGATTGGGGTTATGAGCACTAAACACCGTCTGCACTGTTATGTAACAATCTGAATCCCAAATTGAACCTGATGTTCCCAGATGGGTTTGCAGGGATGTTCGTCCAAACAAATAAGGCCCATGTTGTGCCTGTCTTTTCTAGGCCTCTATTATCACAGAGCTGTTTTCATATTCTTTAGACCTCAAATCATCTTTTATGAAACGCAGAGGACTGGAAAGTGCCGACATTGTATTTAGCGCCTGTTTGGCGAGGAGGGGTTTCTCTCGGAGGAAAATTGGACAAGTGCTTTGCCAAGTTTAATCTGTGAGAGGCAGGAGGTAATGGTGACTCACAGCTCGAACACGCTTCAGGAGAATGAGTCTTCTGTTTGCAGAGATCCAGACTCGGATGCTCTCTATGCCTTTCTCTTTCTCTCGCTGTTATTTCTGGATCATCGGCCTGTTTATGAGAGAAACAGTAAACACATTAATTCTTCTTTTGCTCTGTCCTGAGTATGTGAGACTGATTTAGTGTCATTTCCAGGACTAGGGGTTCAGTGCACAGAGTCAGAACATGACCTGTGATGCCAGAGGGCCGGATATTCATTAATGTGTGCAAGGAATGACCATAAACGCTCTTTGTGATGTTTACAAGCATGCTGTGTGGGATTAAAACGGTCTATTATTCATTTATATTTGCTTTTGTCCCTCACCTGCTGCTGAACAGGTTTTGTATGTGACCCTGGACCACAAAACCAGTCATAAGGGTCAATTTTTCAAGAAATTTACACATCATCTGAAAGCTGAATAAAAAATCTTTCCATTGATGTATGGTTTGTTAGGAGAACAATATTTGGCCGAGATACAACTATTTGAAAATCTCAAATCGGAGGCTGCAAAACATCAAAATATTGAGAAAATTGCCTTTAAATTTGTCCAAATTAAGTTCTTAGCAATGCATATTACTAATCAAAAATTAAATTTTGATATATTTACAGCAGGGAATTTACAAAATATCTTTATGGAACATGATCTTTACTTAAAGCGATAGTTCACCCAAAAATGAAAATTTGATGTTTATCTGCTTACCCCCAGGGCATCCAAGATGTAGGTGACTTTATTTCTTCAGTAGAACACAAATTATGATTTTTAGCTGCAGCAGTTGCAGTCTCTCAGTCGTACAATGCTTGGCAATGGTCAAAGAATCTTTAAAAAAAAAACAAAAACATGCACAGAAAAATCCAAATTAAACCCTGTGGCTCGTGATGATACATTGATGTGTAAAGACACAAAACGATCAGTCTGTGCAAGAAACTGAACAGTATTTATATCGGGTTTTTTTTACCTCTGATTCACGCAATGTCCAAACTGTTAGAACTCTTGTGAACGTGCTTCACAGCAGCCTGCATCATCTTCTTATTTTTGTTTTATGGCGGATCGCAGACATATAAGTGCATTACTGCCACCTATATATAATATATATAAAAGAAGATGATGCAGGCTGCTGTGAAGCGCGTTCACAAGAGTTCTAACAGTTCGGACATTGCGTGAATCAGAGGTAAAAAAAAAATCAACATATAAATACTGTTCAGTTTGTTGCACAGACTGATTGTTTTGTGTCTTTACACATCAATGTATCGTCACGAGCCACAGGGTTTAATTTGGATTTTTCTGTGCATGTTTTTTTTTTTTTTTTTTTTTTTTCTCTCATAGATTCGGTTACCATTGCCAAGCATTGTACGACTGAGAGACTGCAACTGCTGCAGTTAAAAATCATAATTTGTGTTCTACTGAAGATATGAAGTCACCTACATCTTGGATGCCCTGGGGGTAAGCAGATAAACATCAATTTTCATTTTTGGGTGAACTATCCCTTTAATGTCTTAATGATTTTTGGCATAAAAGAAAAATCAATAATTGTGACCCATACAATGTATTTTTGGCTATTGCTACAAATATACCCCAGCGACTTAAGACTGGTTGTGTGCTCCAGGGACACATTAACAATGCATAAAATGCTGGCTATGAGCTTCAGCGAGAAAAAAACGAGTCTGCAATTTTATTCCAAAATTGGTTATTTCCATCGCTGTAAATTGTCATAAATTGTCCATAAATTGTAATTTTGCTAATAAACACAGTACGTCATTTAAATGTTTTTTTGTTAATTTGCATATTACGTTGTTTTGGTAATTTGCATTATTTTTAGGTAAAATATGTTTTTTTATACTTTTCATTATTGAGTGGAAGAACTCTTGATTTCTTCAGTGTGTTTCTGTCTGATCCGGTCTCTCTGTCTGTCAGCGTCCCCAATGGTGAAGGTGCGAGTCCAGCATCCTCCAGAGGCCAGTGTGAAGATCCACCAGGTCTTGAAGGTGGGCTACGGCCCCACCGTCCACGAGCACTCAGAAACCGTGACCTGGTCCGCGGGGCTCTCAGGGGCCCATCCTCACCAGCTGCGGGGAGAGAGAGCCGAGGTGCCGTCGCCGAGGGTTCAAGCCCAGACCATCCGCGGGGATTCAGTCTACACCGAGACGTCCGGCTTCAAATACTGCTTCAGAGAAGTGCGCAACGGACAGGTCAGCTTAAAGCTCTTCTGTTTGCATTCCTCGTTTGCTTTAGCTTTAGAGCATCTGGTTCAGTTCTAGTAGGAACAGGACTCGAGCTTGTCTGGACTATGCTGGATGAATTGAGTATGATTTGTTTATCATGTGATCATGCTGAACTTCAAGGTTAGCCAGTGTCGTGAAAACCTCTTCCGACTGCTGAAGTGTGTTCATCCAAGATTGTTTAGCCAAAGTACTCTTACTATAGCAGGATTCCCCTGGAGCAGCTTGGGGTTTAAGAGATTTGTCTTACAAAAATAAAAATTCATCATTTGTTCAAATGTTTGTTGCTGGAAATATGCATTTTTCTATGGAACACAATAGTAGTAATTCAACATAATGACATAATGAATAAAGACCAAAGACTGTCAAGCTCCCCAAAAGGAACAAAAAGTACTTATGGAAATTATATTCTTTAGGAATATACTAAAAAGTAATTAACTAAATGCAGTGTTTTCAGATATTTAATTGCATGTTATTTACAATTAAATAATGTATTGTTTAAATTCATAATAAATGCAAGAGCGCTTTTTTTAACTCACTTAAGTGGTATATGTAATTTCATAATTATTTCTATTGTCTTTGAAATACGTTAGTTATTGAGCATTTATGGTAAAATAAAATATACTGGAAATGCATTTTATTATTGTGAATGTAAATACGTGTGTAATGATGAAGTTGCAGATTAGAATATTTAAAATATATTAACTTTAAGTGTCATATCAAATAACAGTTAAAAGTTGCATTTGCTTTAGTATGTTAGTCAGCACATCAAAATTACTGTTTACTTCTTTAAAACACAGCAAAAGATTATTCAAATGATTTAAAAAGCTCTTTAAAGTAAAACTTTTAATTTGATATTATTACAAAGTGCACTGTTTTTACACACACAAAAAAGTACTTAAATGTGTTGAGTAACAGTCATGAAAGTGTCTCTTTTTGCACTTAAGTGGCATTTTATATTTTTTTAATGTTATGGTTTCTGAAAGTATTTTTTAAGAATATACTTTTAAGATTTAAAGTAAACTACAAGTGCTTATTCAGCACACTTTTTCTCAAGAGACAAGACTGCATAATAAAAGAAGTCAGTATGCAATAGCTTAATATGAGGAATAGATTGAAATTTAAAAGGATAGTTCACCAAAAAAAAAAAAACACAGAATTCTGTTTTCATTTACACACCCTCAAGTCGGTCTAAACCTTTATGAGTTTCCTTTTGTTGGACACAAAATACACAATATTTTGAATAATTTCAGTAAAAAAAAAAAAAAAAATTGCTGACCATTGACTTACATAGTATAGGGGAAAAAATAGCATGGAAGTCAGTGGCTAAAGTCAACATGAGCAAATTGTGAAAATGTCTACTTTAGACAATCTAAAATCAACACCAAGCAACTTTGCAACCAGTATTGGATAAGGTTACTTTTAAAAGTAATGCATTACAATACTGCATTGCTCCCTAAAAGTAACTAATTACATTACTTATTTACTTTTTATGGAAAGCAATGTGTTACATTACTTTTGCATTACTTTTTCTCATCTGGGCTGGGCTTGCTTGTATGTTTTTAAAATGAAAATGTTCTATTTTTGGCAAAAGTAATAGCCCTTTCACACCAAAAGTCAAAGGAATAAGCCTCAGGTATTTTCTTGTAAATGAAAAATAATGCGTTACTTTACTAGTTACTTGGAAAAATGTAATCTGAATACATGAGCATTGCTTGTAATGTGTTATCCCATTAACACTGTTTGCAACTGTTTGCAACTTCCTGATAATTTACTCACCCCCATGTCATCCAAGATTCAAACATTCCAGGACTTTTCTCCATATAGTGGACTTCAGTGGTGCTCAACGGATTGAAGGTTAAAAATGCAGTTTCAATGAGCTCTACACGGTCCCAGCCGAGGATTAAGGGTCTTATCTAGCCAAACAATCGATCATTTTCTGAAAACAAATAATATCTATACCCTTTTTACCACAAATGCTTGGCTTGCTCTAGCTCTGCGATGTGCGTCTTTATTAGGTGATGTTGTGAGGTTTGCGTGTTTATTAGGTGGTGTCTGCGATGTGGTTTTTTATAAGGCCAACATGCAAAAAAAATGCCCTTTACAAAAAGTTAAAACAACGATGTCGGTTGATTTTAAAGTTGGAGGAGAAAATGAGATGGTGTTTTTAATCAAAGTACAAAGATGAAGAACTAACCGTACACGATTACGGTTACGTTATGTGTGAAGACTCGCATCGCAGCACTAGAGCAAGCCGAGCATTTATGGTTAAAAAGTGTATAAATATTATTTGTTTTCAGAAAATGACCGATTGTTTGGCTAGATAAGACCCTTATTCCTCAGCTGGGATCGTGTAGAGCTCTTTGAAGCTGCATTGAAACTGCATTTTTAACCTTCAATCTGTTGAGCACCACTATATGGAGAAAAGTCCTGGAATGAAACTTAATTTCTTTGCCACTGAAGAAAGAAAGACATGAACATCTTGGATGACATGGGGGCATTTTTTTTTTATTCTGGAAGTGGACTTATTCTTTAACACTTCACTACATGCCCAATTCAGTCGTTTGAGTGAATGGATAAGTGAAGGATTGTGTGTTTTCTGCTCTGCCCCACAGTGCAGTTCTCCGTTACCTGGTCTGAGGAGTCAGGAGATGTGCTGCCGGGGTGTTGGGAAGGCCTGGGGCATCAACGAATGCACGCTCTGTCCCGCAGTCTTAGGTGAGAGTCTGCACATGGAGTATGTCAGTACTGTCAGACAGGCCTGGAGGGTTACAACTATAAATCATCTGAGCGATTACAGCTGCACAGTTTGTACTTAGAGCACAAAGAGGCAACAAAACACCGGTGATATTAGTTCAGCTGGCTGGTAAAACACATGTCTGTCTTGTAAAACAGAAAGTACAGCAGTTGCTGCATGACTTCAGGAGATAAATATAGCTTTAAGAGTTCTCTGGCAGACGTCTCATTTAAGTCCTGCAACTATATTATTATTGCGACAGTCGAGGTGTCGCCATTAGCCCTGCATCAGCTCTCTGGCTAAACATTACAACGTATTTACATTCCTCATCCACTTGATGAATGCTGCAACCTTTAATAGAAACTGACTTCAGCACCCCTATCATTTATTAAATATAGTGACATGCAGTGACATAATCCATGATTTTTTGGAGAACTTCATGCAGATACAAACCATACAGTTTGTTATACTGCTGTATATGGGGTAAGTTGTCACAACGGGATATGCAATATGCAAAAGATTTATATGAGGAATAGATTAAAATTTAAAGGGATAGTTTACCCAGAAATGATTTTTTAGGTTTTTTGATATGTTAATGCAGATCAAAACATGCAGTCTTTCTCGTGCAGCTTTTTGTAACACTGTGGGGTAAGCTGTGTGTAAGTTGTCACAATGAGAGTATATAGCAAAATTAGCACATATAACAAAAATGTAACTATATATATATAGCTGTTGGATAAATAAGTAAATACAATAAATATGATGATATTGTAACTAGAAATTAAAAAAAAAATGAAAAATCATTTAAGAGGGTTTTTATAGAGAAAAGCATTTATTAATAATGCAATTGATCTGATCACTATTTTAGTATCATTGATTTAATATTATATTTTTGTTGATATTTTGGCCTAGAATTTTTTTTTTTTTACATTTTAATCTTAGTTAAAGTTTTAATAATGTAGTGTTTCTCTCTCTCTCTCTCTCTCTATTTTTTTTTTTTTTTTATAACTATGTTATTTTAGTTAATACATTTAGGGACCAATTCTGACCATTAACTAACTGTGACTTTATCCTCAGTAAACTTTTAATTTGTAATTAAGATAGTTTAGATTACAGGATCTAAAATATGATCATGCAGAATAAGCCATTAATATGTGCTTTATAAGTACTAATAAACAGTCAATATGCTGGTAATATGCATGCTAATAAGCAACTAGTTGATAGTGAGAACTGCTGTGTTTCAAATCAAGAAAATGTGTTCTATGTTAGATTTTAGTTAAAATCTCATAACTATGTTTCAGAATTTTTTTTTTTTTTTTTTTTTTTTTTTTTTGCTGTTGTTCTTAGTGCAGAGAAACATTTGCTAAGGTTATATTTTCATAACTGCTTGGCGACCCTGAGTGGATGATAATGTTAAGCACACGGTTATATAATCATTTTACCCTGTGCTGAATAATGACTGGAACAATAGAGCCGTCTGTTACAAGCTTCGGGATCTCTGGCTCCCCAGAGCCACAAATATTTAACCTCACAGGGACAAATAGTTATTTTTCCTTTCTGTGAAGCACTCTGGAAAGTATGCCTGAACATGCTGGAAGACTTTGTTGTGAAAGAAACAAAAAAGGGAACACACTTTCACTTGTGAAAAAAAGTGTACTTAATTGTATTGAATGTTTACTTAAAGTGAACTTCAAATCTTTAAAGGTTTTTTTTTTTTTTTACTGTACTTGCAGATAATATGACATTAATTAAAAATAAAAGTAATTTTTGAAATGAATGAAGTAAAAATAATTTTTCTCAAGGGTTGCCTTATAAATAAACAAATCACTCTGTATTTAATGCTGAACTGTAAAGCTTTACATTAAGTTATGTACAGTATATGCATGCACATAAGCTACATATTCTCACATGTAAGAACAAAGCCAGAATGCGGCTTAATGAAATATAGTGTCAGGATGTTTTGTGTTATTGTATTTGTTTCAGCCTCCGGTCTTGCTGATGAATCACTTGTTAATTATCTGCATGTTTTTCCTCCTTCTCAGTTTGATTTTCCTTTCGCACGCATTATTAAACTAGCTGCAGTTTGACAGATGTGTCCGTACGTCCTGCTCGAGATTGATATGCTCTTATCTCACCAGGAAACACTGTTAATGGACAGGGAAGCTGCCCGAAAGGCTTCGAGAGGGTCAACGGGACTCAGTGTGTGGGTAAGAGTCCTCGCCCCGTCCTCCTGTGCTAGATTGATCCTAGCGCTCGCCATTATCTCTCGTGGGCCAAAACACATTTCAGGAACATGCAAACAAACACTTTGTTCTTCCTTCCTTCATCCAGAGGTCAGCCAAATGCATCAGTCTCTAAAGACGGTTTAATGGTTGCTGCACACATCTAGTTTAGTCTTGCTTGTGTAGTTCATGCTGCTTTAGTGCTGTGGAGCTGATATGATAAGTAGACATTTAACTGACCGTTTTACTCAAAGTGACTAACAAAGCACAATCCACATTGAGAAAAGGGTTGAAGTTTGCATTTACAACCCATTTTATTTCCATAATGTGCCATATTTCTGCGTGAAATGTGAGATGAGTCTGTTTGATCTATTGCATGTCCAAATCCCAAAATGTGAATAGAAATTGACTATATTTAATTTCATAATGCATGCATTATAATTTATAGAAAATTGTGTTTTCTATAAAATATATAGAAGATTATAATAAATTGTATAACTTTATTATAGCATAATTTTATAGTTAAAATATATTTAAGATATGTTTGTTTATTTATTGATTATTATTTTATTTTTATTTATTCTTTAAAATGTTATTATTTATTTTTATGTTATTTTTGAAAAGTTTTATTTATTTATTTACTTACATCTTTTGACCACCATGGAGTTATTTGAATTACAGTTTGACACATATCATCGGTTTGGCTTTTGAAATACGTACGAGGAGCATGTCCAGCTTAATTTAAAGGAGAAAAAAAAAATCCTTACATAGCTGTAAACTCCAGGTTTTCTCACATGGTAGTAATTATGACGGAATGAATCTTTCCCAGTTTGTTAGTATGTGTGAAATCCAGAGACCACCTTCCCCGGAGGAGAATCTACAGCATTGTTTTCTAATCTTTATCCTGACCGTAACGGCAGACCAGATGGCTTGATAAACACACTGTAAAATCAGTTTATCAAGACAGAGCCAGAGGTGGTCACAGGGTCAAATAATGACAACTTCAGATTTGTTACATATCTCTCTCTCTGCTACATTTCCTCTCCTGCTTCTTCAAACCACAGATTCATTCTGTCATTATGTAACATTAATGGTTCCTGTATTTGCTACATTTGAGGTAATAACATTGTACACCACAGTGCAAGGTATCCTTACATAAGTACTGAAAAGTGCATGTACACTTTTCAAATTAAAAGTCCTCTGTTGGCATTGATGGACAACCTTTAACATCCATGGAAACTTTCACCTGTACAAAAGGTTATTTATAGTAGAAAAGGGTTCTTTAAATTATTAAAATGTTTTTCACACTAAGAAAGAACTGTTCAATGAAATGCCACTAAATGCAGTTCTTCATTGGTTCTTCTGATTTTTTCAATCACAATCAGTCTCAGTTATCCATCCAAGTTTACTTAAGTGTGTTAAGCACACTACAAGCACACTTCTTTTTCACAGCATGAACAATCCAACACATCAGGGTATGACAGTCATGTTTCCTCCTCTGGTGTAGATATTAACGAGTGTTTGCAGCCGGGTTTCTGTGAAAACGGGAACTGTGTTAACACCCGAGGGAGCTACAGTTGTGTCTGCAAAGAGGGCTACTTATTGGACGCCTCTCATGGGATCTGCATCTGTAAGTACGGGGCTGTCGGACACCACGGCGTCACCTGAGAGGAGAGCGGCGGCGGGAATATGGCAGGACAGCCAAACCACACAGCTACAGCCTTCAGTCATACACAGACATAAAGCAATAATTCTCCCAAAAATGGAAATTTGACAAAAATGTGCTCACACTCGGGCCATCTGGGCCTCGTTTACACTGTCAGTTAAATGTGACCCAATTCCGATTTTTTTGCTCGTATGTGACAGATCTGATGTGTTATATGATCATGTAAACAGGGAAAACAAAATGCATGCATTCGGATATTTCGAGATGGACACATGAATGGAATATGGGTCACAACTGAAAGAAGGTGTAAACCTACAGTCGGAAAGATCAGATATAGGCAACAAATCAGAATTGGGCATCAAGACCTGCAGTGTAAACGAGGCCTAAGATTAGGATGAGTTTGTTTCTTCATCAAATTTGTAGAAATGTAGCATTGCATCAGTGTCTCAGCAATGGATGCTCTGCAGTGAATGGGTGCCGTCAGAATGAGAGTCCAAACAGCTGATAAAAATATTAACAATAATCCACAAGTAATCCACAGCACTCCAGTCCATCAGTTAACATCTGGAGAAGAGAAAAGATGAAACTCATCCAGCATTAAGACGTTTTCAACTTTAAACCATTGCTTCTTGCCAAAATACAAGTCCATAATCCATAATAAGGCTTCCTGAATCAGGTCTATATATATATATATATATATATATAGATATATATATATATATATATATATATATACATATATAAACTATATATATATACTTGCTATGTGTACTGCATTAGGCTAACCGAGACTTGTCATACCATTTGCTTATTATTCTCTTTAGTTGGTTTTGATTGCTTCATTTGTAAGTCGCTTTGACTAAAAGCATCTGCTAAATGACTAAATGTAAACATTTCTTACAAACACGTAGCTTTTGTCTTCTCCAGATGTTAACTGATGGACTGGAGTGCTGTGGATTACGTGTGGATTATTGTGGTGTTTTTATCAGCTGTTTAGACTCTCATTCTGACGGCACCCATTCACTGTAGAGCATCCATTGATGAACAAGTGATGCAATGCTACATTTCTCCAACTCTGATGAAGAAACAAAGTCGTTTGTATCTTGAATGGTCTGAGGTGAGCATTTTCAGGTACTATACCAAAGCATGAGTTTCAGATCCACACTACAAAGTGAACACAGATGAGTGGAGGTTTTGGCTGTGTGGCGTTTGCTTCTGTCTATTCCAGCAGGCATTACTGTGCTCGGCTTGAGAGATGCCTGATGATTGGAGCTGTACTTTTCCCTTTGTCCTGACTCTGCATATGCATCCCTACATCGAGGCCTGTCCTGACTGATCGCTCAGTGTTTTTCTGTGTTTTCCCGTCGATGGGAGCTGCCTCTTTCTGCCTGAGTTTTTGCATCTGGGAAACTCTGTGACTCTGTTTTAATCAGATTTTCTTCTTGTCTGAATCTTGTCAAGCCTTCATGTGACTCTGAGCATTTTCATGTGTGTCAGTCAGGTAAGTGTAACTACGTCTCCTGCTGTGTTTGGGTCTGTATATGTGTGATTATGTGCATATCCCTGCAGTGATTTGGGCTGATCTGTATGTCATTTCCAGTGGCTCTGTGGCTGATTATTGTATGCCTGGCTCTCCTTTAAACTTTGTTTGTGCTGCTAAACCAATCAAAGCGCCAAGTGTAACGAATGATGTCAGTGTAAAATGTGTAGCAGAAATATTTATCTCTTTAGAACTTTTTTGAGGTAGATTTGCGTAAGTATGACGTCAATAACAAACACAACCAACTTTAAGGAATAGTTCACAAAAAAAAAAAAAAAAAAAAAAGTTTGACAAACCTTTTTTAGTTTCAAACCCATATTATTGTCTTTCTTCTGTGGAACACAAACAGAGATGTTTTGTACAATGTCCAAGCTGCTCTTTTTCCATTCAATAAAAAATAGACAGTGATTAATACTGTTAAGCTCCAATCAACACCATGAATTTTTTTTTTTTTTTTTTTTTTTTAAAGTTTACTAAAAACTTTCTCTCAGCACTCTTTTATCTGTTTGTTTAAAGGTAAAATTTCAGTGAATGATGTCTTAAATTGTTAAAGCTTTTAAATTGTATATATATATATATATATATATATATATATATATATATATATAT
Organism: Cyprinus carpio; assembly: GCF_018340385.1. Classification (NCBI taxonomy): domain Eukaryota; kingdom Metazoa; phylum Chordata; class Actinopteri; order Cypriniformes; family Cyprinidae; genus Cyprinus; species Cyprinus carpio. The sequence goes on from NC_056614.1 coordinate 1,938,887, forward strand.
ATATATTATATATATATATATATATTATATATTAATAATGAAATAAATTGCCAGTTGGGTGCACTTAATCAGAGACACTTCCATGACTGTTTATTAACATATTTAACTGCATTTTAAAAGGTGTAAAAATGCCAAATTTAAAGTTTTACTGTCAAGTACATTATAAATAATTATGTTTTAATAATATTTTAAAAAATGTTGTACTTAAGTCCAATTAAATGGGTCGAAAAAGCACTCTTACTGTAAGTTCAACTACGCTTGAAAAATAAAATGTCTTTACTGAAAATTCTTGATTTAAAATAAAAATAAAAACCATTTTAATTAATATGATTTTTAAAATGTATTTTGTATTATTTATAATTAAATTAAAATTGTTTTAAATGTAAATGTGTATACACACAGTTGCATTTATTATAATTTTCCTTTCAAATCTACTGTAAATGACATGCAGTGAAGTGTTTGTAAACTTTACATTCCGTTCACACTTAAGTCTGTTCTTTTAAAGTATTATTGTTTCTGTAATAAGTACTCTTTTTTAAAAAAGTATGCTAAAATGTATTTCTTTTCCGCAAGGGTATGGCTGGGGACTTAAGATTTAGAGTATGAGTTATTTAGCTATAGACTGATTTTACTGATACCTTTATGGTCACTGTATGCTTTTGTTGTATGGATAAGAGCAGCATGATCATTCCTCTAAACTCCTGCTTTTGTGTTCCGCACAAGAAAGAAAGTCATAATGTTGCAAATGACACGAGGGAGAAAGGATGACAGAATTGATATTTCTGAGTGAACTGTCCCTTTTTAAGACCATTTAAAGCAGCAGTAAATATGAAGAATCATCTCTATTCTTTCATGTTCATAAATGAATGCATTTGTACTGTACTTGCATGCACGGTCTGCTGCATGTTGAGATTCGTGTCCCTATACCTGTATCCCTATGTGATGTTATTTTATATTATTTTCCCCCTCACAGCGCAAAAGGTGATCTCCTTGGAGAAGGACCAGTGTTTCCGTATCCTGAACCAGGGCTCCTGTTCTCTGCCCATCCTGAGGAACATCACCAAACAGATCTGCTGCTGCAGTCGAGTGGGCAAAGCCTGGGGGAAGAAGTGTGAGTTATGCCCATACTTTGGTTCAGGTAAGAAACCTTTCCGACATTCAGAGAATGCACTTATCCTTTAAAACAACTGCACTGGAATGAACATCTTTAATGCAAAAGTATGGGCAAAGAGTGGGCGGAAGAAGGCTGGAGGACAGCACTGAGAACATTACAGTGTGTTAATACAGAATATTGAAACAACATGATTTGGTTTTTACACAAAGAGTCCAACTGTTCCTCAAGGACCCCGTCCCACCCACACCACCAGCAATATTTCTCAGAAAATGTTTGGAGGAATATCAAAGCAGTTGGAATTTACTGCGTAATTTGTCTGTCTTAGTTTAAATACCACAAGTTGAGGTTCTAGCGCTGTCCCGGTTGACCCTCAACGTTTCTGGCTCGATTTAAAAACAAAAATGTAAAACTCCAATGGAGTTTTTATTTTTTTTTCAACTGAGTCCATTTCAGTGAATTATGTCTTAAATTTTGATCTCACACAAAGCTTGTGAACCAGTAGTGCGCTTGTAGCATACTGCAAATCTTAAAAGTATATTTTAAAACACTGTACTTGCAGATAATATAATATTAATGAAATAAAAGGCCATTGAAGTGAATTTAAAAAAGACACTGACTTTATTCCTTAACACACATAAGTACACTTTCAAAATGCACTTAAATTGTTTTATTTACTTTGAAGTACATTTAAAATTACCCTGTTTAATAATTGTGTGCCTTGCTTTAAAGAAATACACTTTTTTCACTTAACATACTAAAGCACATGTAAAGTACTTGATTAGAATTTTAACTGTAGTGTTATTTGATATTACATCTAAAATGTAAAAATTTGCAACTTCATCATTACAAATGTGTAATTACTACTTACAAATATAAATAGTACAAGTTTAAATAGAAATGGCTTTAAAGTATGTAAATGTAAATAACAATTATAAATGTCCCTTATAAAATGTAAATTATAGTTGAGTAATTTTGTTTAATTTTATTTATTGTTAAATTTTTATTGTATCTTAAAAGTATCATTTTAAAAACTACTCTTGCAGACAAGATATTAACAAAATAATTTAGGTGTGCTTAAAGAGAGATACATTTGTTTCTTAACACACTTAAGTAGACTTTTTTTTTTTTTTACTTTAAAGTAAATTTTAAACTGTTTTCATAATATTTTGTTATGCTTATTAAATGTGTCGACTAACATACTAAAGCACATGTAAAGTGCATGGAATTTGCTGTGTAGTTTGTCTTTGTTGAAATAACACAAGATGAAGTTCTCCTGTTGTCCCGGTTGAACTTGTGACTCCATTGGACATTTACAGGTTTTCAGCATCTAACTCTATGTTCACAGCCGCCTTCAAAGAGATCTGTCCTGCCGGACCGGGTTACCATTATTCGGCTTCGCCTGTCAAGTTTAACCAGAGGCTAGTTGAGATTCTTGACACCGGCGGACCGCCTTTGGTGTCCGAAAATGTCCGCACATCCACCCAAGACATAGCATCCCAACCTGAAGGCTCCAGGACTCACTCCACAATCTCACAGTCAACCCGAATCCAGCAAGCGCCGTATTCACCGACCAACACGCAGACCATCCGGGTCCATCAGAGTCCTGCGAGACCACAGCAACCTGACGCGGGTTCACAGACCGGCTCGTTTATCATTATAACTCAACCAAAACCAAACCTGTCAACGAGCGGCGGCTCTCAAACCACAAACGCCAGACCGCAGCAGCCTTCCAGCCAGCCAGCCAGAGTGAACACACGTGAGCCGCAGCATTCTCATGAGGTTATTTATTAAAAGTCACTGGTGTACGTGTGTGTGATTCAGTCTGATTGTGTACAGCTGTTGTACGGACGCAAACCAGCCGGCCTTCAGTTAACAGACAGCCAATATCTCCCGTCAGACCTCCTCCTGTACCGGCTACAGCCCGACCACTTCCAACTAGACAAGGTAAGCATCGGAGAGACGGGTGGAAATGAAGTATTAAAAGAATATACTTAATTTTGAACTAAATGTAACATTTTCAGACTCTTAGATGCATGGTACTTACAACTAAATTAAAATGTATTGTAGTTTACATTTATACCCACTTAAGTGGGATTTCAATACCAATTTATATGTAATTTCATAATTAATGCTGTTGTTTTAAGCTGACAAGCATACTGACAAGCATGCATGCTGAACTAAAAAAATCAGTCCTTTAATATAATTTCTAGTGAAACTTGAATGTCATGTACTTAAATACATTTGTAATTGCACATTTGTAGAAATGAAGATGCAATTTAGTACATTTAAAATAGATTAACTTTAAATGTGATATCAAATACATACATTATAATTAAGTACTTAAATGTGCTTTAGTATGTTAGTCAACACATCTGAATAAGTGCACTTCTTAAAAGGATGAAAAAAGATTATAAAACGTAATGATTTAAAATGTATTTTAAAATAACACTTAACTTGATATCACTACAAAAAGTGTAATTATTTGTGTTAATAAACACAGTCATGAAAGTGATGTATTTTAATGTAATTTCTATTTAAATATATTTGTAATTACACATTTGTAATAATGAAGTTGCAATTTAGAACATATTATCCTTAAATTTGAGATCAAATAACACGCTACAGTTACTTTACATGTGCTTTAGTATGTTATCAAAATAAGTGCACTTTAAAGCAAAACTAAATATTGAATTTAAGGATTTAATATGTACTTTAAAGTACAACCTTTAATTTGACATTATTACAAAGTGCATTTTTTAATAGTCTACTTAAGAAACAGTCATGAAAGTGTCACTCTTTAAGTGCACTTAAGTGGCCTTTTATTTCAGTTCAGTATTTTTAGTTCAGTACAATTAAGCACACTTCTTTTTCACAATAGGATGCTTGTGACTTGAAGGCCTTCTCCCAAAAAGTGCACTTGATGTGGACTTGAGTTGGACATCCCATTTGTGATTTTATGATTCAGAAGGGTCCTCACAAACCTTACAGCTAAAAAAAAAAAAAAAAAAAAAAAAAAAAAAAAAATGGCCTGTTTATGTCCTCATCTCTATTTCTTTACTGACTTTTTTCTGCTTTTTACTGCTGCTCTCAATCTGTTCTTTATTGTAATGTCAGAAATATAGTTTTAGGGCAAGATTTAGTATAAAAGTGAAGATGTTCCTCAGGAAATTGCTCTTAAAACAAAAGTTTCAGTCAGAGCAGAACTTCAGCGGGACAATTATGATTATCGTTACGGTGACTTGATAAGCACAAAGACTCACTTCTCCAGGAAACTGTGAGCATGCCCAGAAAATCCATCGGCCTGCTCATAGAAATGACTAACTTCTTTGATTTCCAGAGCTGAAATAACGCCAAATTCATATCAAGCTTGAAAAAATGCCGAGCTGGATGCAGAACTGTAATTTTCTCATCATTTGTCTTCAGTGTGATTGTTGGGTGAATTTGGTTTGGAGAGGAATGAATAAATGTCAGGAACACTGCATACTTCTGAGATTGAGTTTGGCTGATCTGATTATCTAAACCATAAATTGACCTGATATTGAATCACTTTACCAAAGAAAAAGTGTATTATTACATAATGAAATATAATAATTCCATAATTTTTTAATCATTAACAAATGTTAGATAAATAATAATGAAAAATATAATTGTATAACGAATGAATGTTTCATGATATTTCAGAACGTTTGAATGTTCATGAACTAATGCAAGCACTGTGCATAGTAATGTTTGTATAAAAATTTAATAAAAGTTATTGAAGTTATTAATAGCTATATATATATTAGTGCTGTCAAGCGATTAATCGCTTCCAAATTAAAAGTTTTTTTGTTTACATAATATATTTGTGTATACTGTGTATATTTATTATGTATATATAAATACACACACATACAGTATATATTTTGAAAATATTTCCATGTATATGTTTATATTTATAGAATTGATATTATATATAAATATTTTAAATGTATAAACATGACATATTTTTCTGAAATATACATAATAAATACATACAATACACACACATATATTATGTAAACAAAAACTTTTATTTCGGATGCAATTAATCGCGATTAATCGTTTGACCGCACTAATATATATATATATATATATAATATATATATATATATATATGATATATATATATATATATATATATATATATAGTATAATTACCTTTTAATTAAATTTTTATATTTAGTTTTTTACATTATATTATATATAAAATGATATACAGTATATCATTTTCTCAGTTTTTATTTATGTATTTTTTATTTGTATTTATTTATTTATTTACTTTCTAATTAAAATGCTGTTGTTTTTAACGGTTTTTTTTTTTTTTGGCCTTGTGTGTGGTACTCCAGATTCTCGAGTGTGTGAATCGAGACCTCAGGTGTGCGGCCCGGGGCGCTGTGTTGACCTGTCAGGCGGTCGACACACGTGTGTGTGTAACACTGGATATATCCTCAACCCTCAGCAAGGCCACTGCCAAGGTATGAACCTGTGAGTTACTGCCTGACTTTAAACATGAGCAACACTTCAGACTTTCACTCTAAAGAAGAAAAACATATAAGGTAACATATCTATGCCGCCTACTTCCTAAAAAAGATTTATCATCTCTGATTTTCAGTGCTTTAACTGTGTGAGTTTGTTTTATACATCTGCATGACTTTATAATGTGTTACTTGCAACAGTAAAAGTCACTTACATTGAGTAAAAGCATAAACAATTTATCGAGTATATTTTATAAATGAGCCAGAAATATTAGTTGTATCACAATAAGGATTATTATAGTTAACTAAACCCATAAAAAGTTAACTAAAATAAACAAATAAATAAATAGTGGCATCATTTGAAAATGTTACTTGAAAAAAAAAAGTAAAATGAAAAAAAAAATAATAATAAATAAATATTACAAAAACTTAAACTTATTTTATTTAAGCTAGTTGCCAAGGTGATCGCATTTTTGTTTGGTTTAAATACTAAATTATCAAAAATTGTATGAAATTAAAATTAATAAATAAAAACTATGTAAACATAAAAAAATGAATTAAAACATAGAAAAATATAAAAGTAAAACTTTACATAAAATTAACATGAAAACATAAATTACAAAAATAAAACCTAATTTAAAATATTAACAAAAATCTAGTATATTAGTACATCTATTATATAAAAATAATACTGTCCTAAACTCAGAAGAGTCAGAAGAAATCAATGATCAAACCATCTTATCTCTCTCTCTCTCTCTCTCTCTCTCTCTCTCTCTCTCACACACACACACACACACACACACGCATATTCAGACATAAACGAGTGTGTGCTGACGCCCCGGCCGTGTTCTGTTGGTCAGTGTGAGAATACAGCGGGCAGCTTCCGGTGCGTTTGTCCATCAGGATACCAGACCAACTCCCAGCAGACCCTGTGTGTCGGTCAGAAACATCTCATTCTGGATAAACACGTCCTAATAGCTTGTTTGTAGAATGTTGTGCATGTAATCATTGATGAGATCGATGGGTTCCACAGATTTGGATGAGTGCCGTCAGGTGCCCAGTCCCTGTGTTAACGGCCGCTGTGAAAACACACTGGGCAGCTTCAGGTGTTTGTGCAGGACTGGATACAGGCTACAGGACAACAGCTGCATAGGTAATTCAAATCATTTTACCCATGACGCTTGCTTAATTTGCTTTGTACATTCTAGCACTTTATTTTAGTGCTAAAACATTATTAGTTCTTTCAAAGACATTAAAAACTCTTACTGACCCCAAACATTTGACCGGTAGTGTATAAGCTGACACAATGAAAATGTACTGCATGATAGGAATGAATCATGTGTTTTCTGTTTCCAAAAACAGTATTTGTTAGGATTATTCAACTGTGAATTGAAATCATGTGGTGTTTTGTGCTCTTAGACATAGATGAGTGTGTGGACCCCCTGCGCTGTCCGGGTCAGGAGTGTGTGAACTCTCAGGGCTCTTACAGGTGTGTCTCCTGTAAGCCTGGCTTTGATCTGCTCAACGGACAATGTTCAGGTAACACACTGCACACAAATATCAACGGATTGACTGTAAATATTTATTTTACTGCACACTAATCTGCATTAGTCTGCTGTAAAAGGGCCTGTTTTGTTGTGAAAAACTTTAAAAGATTATACTTAAGCGTGAACTGAATGTAATGTTTTCAGACAATTAACTGCATGTTATTTACAATTAAATGAAAATGTATTAAATGTACTGACAAGCATTTTTATGACATTTTATTTTATTATTGTTGAGTTTGGAAAAGGGTTAGTTTTTTCTTTTTGTGTGTGTGTGTATTTTTTTGGGGTTTTTCCTTTCCTCCATAAACAAAAGCTAAATTAGTTATATTATGATAGTAATAATAGTAGAAGTAGATCTTTCACTTGAGATAAAATGAAAAACATTTTGTTTAATTTAGTTTACTACTATAAAAAATAAAGATAGCTTCAAAAAAAAAAAAAAAGTTTATTCTCATTTTCTTTTTAAATGATTAAAAAAAAAAGATATTTAGTACATTAGCCCCCAGCTTCACAGACAAGGCTTAAGCCTAGTCCCAGACTAAAATGTAGGTCTGCGCTGTGTCACCTGAAAGAAACGTGCACTTCCTGATCTTAAAATATATCAAGATGCACACCAGTAATGTGTTTTCTAATGCACGTTTATGAAAAATTACTTAAATGTCCTAATTGAACCACATATGGCCTGATCCTGGCTTTGTCTTAACCCTGTCTGTGAAACCAGGCCTTAAAATACATATGATATTAAATAACACACTACAGTTAAAGTTATAATCTGGTATTTTACACATGCTTTCAAAGCACCACAACATTTTAAATGATAAAATGCACTTCAGAGTAAAACTTGACATGATTACGAAGTGCACTTTTTAAGAGTCTAAGGCCCAGTTTCACAGACAGAGTTTAGACTAAGCCAGGATTAAGCCATAGTTTAATTAGGACATTTAAGTAATTTTTATAAACATGCCTTAGAAAAAAGCATTACTGTTGTTCATCTCAAGACAAAACAAAGGCACTGACGTGTTTTAAGATCTGTCAGTGCAAGTTTCTTTCAGTTAAAACAGCTCAGATTTACATTTTAGTCTAGGACTAGGCTTAAACCTTGTCTGTGAAACTGGGGGTAACTGTGTAAAGAAACATAGTCACGAAAGTGTCTCTCTTTAAGTCCACTTAAGTGACCTTTATTAATATCAAATTATCCTCAAGTACAGTTTTTAAAATACTTTTCTGATTTTACAAGAGTTTATAAGAGTAAAGCTGAGCCTTTCAGGGTAAGATCAGAGGTTCTTTCTCTTCTTCAGATATTGATGAGTGTCGTCGGACGCCGTCACCCTGTACGGACGCGGGCCGCTGTGAAAACACTCCCGGCAGCTTCAGATGCTCGTGTCGAACGGGATACAGATTCCAGGCCAACACCTGCGTGGGTAAGAAGAGTTAAACTCACTTCAGTCTAAATGAACCTAGTGAAAAATAAATACACTTTGAAATACATTTATTTCATGCTAAGTATACTCCTAATACATTTTCATATTTACATACTTAATAAAATGCAGTTGTACTTTTAGTACACTAAGCTGATATACTTAAAGTCTGCTCAATTAGAACAACTAATTTTGTACTTACTGCACATTAATTGTGTTCAAGTGGTGCTGAAGTCCAATTAAATATATACTTAGTATATCTGATTGTGCTAAAGTGGAACTATTGCAAGTATACTTCAAATAATTTGCATTTAAAGACCAATATTATTCAAAGATCACACAATCCTCATCAAAAATGACATTAAAACACAGTTACACAGACTTAGTTTTTTTTTTTTCTTCCAGCTGCTTACATTTTTAAAACTTTGCCTCTTTTTTTTCCAAACTTTACACACAAATCCAAGAATTACACGCAAAAAATGCAAAATGCCTCACATCTCCTGCAAAATGAAGCTCTGCATTCAAAATATCACAAACGCATCTCAAAAGCAAACACCTTTGCCATAATATTAATTCCTGTGTTACAGAGAGAATCATTTTGTGTTTTGTAAAAATTGTTGTATGAAATTGAAAACTTGAGTCAAAGGCAGAGAATTAGTGTATGGTTTTGCAGATTTGGTGTGTGCTTCTGCTGTTTCAGAAATTGTGTGACAAGTAAAGATTTAGTGTGTAAGCAGTTGAAAAAAAAATGTAATATTAAGAAATGTACATTGTGCATGAGTAGTACGCCAAATAAAGTTTAATCATAATTTTTATATCAGTCTCAAGTTATCTGTCAGTAAATCTGTTAAAAGATTTGAACTATACTTAGTATAAAATAAATGTCTTTTAAATATATGACTTTTTTACTAGGGGATGTACGTTTAGATGTGAAATATGAGTGTGTTCGCGTGTGCATGGATGGATGTGCGTGATGTTTCAGATGTGAATGAGTGTGAAGATCCGCTGCAGTGTCCCGGACAGGAGTGTGTGAACTCTCAGGGATCGTATCGCTGTGTGTCATGCAGACCCGGATTTAGCCTTAAAAACAGAGCATGTTCAGGTAAATACACCACATCTGGACTCAAACTGAACCATGAATGGACCATTATAATGTAAACCTGGCCATGCCCTTTATAACAAACAAATGAAGTGATTATACTGCAGGAAAAATCACACTGAGAATAAAAAAGATACTTTGGACTGACTTAAAAAAGACGGCTAAATTGATTAGTTTTTCTCCAGTTATATTAGTTTTTTTCTAATTTTAATGTAATATATATATATGCATATTTATTTATTTTATACAAAGTAAAAATATTAGTTATAATAAAGAAGTTAATACTTCAAAATTGCAAGGAAAAAAGTCAGAATTTTGAGGAAAAAAGTTGAAATTGTGAGTTTATATCATGCAATTGCAAGAAAAAAGTCAACTGTGAGATAAAAAGTCCCAATTACTTTTTTCTGTATGTATGTATTTATATATTTATTTATTCATTTATTCAGTAGTGGAAACCTATGGAAGCCACTGAATAAAAAAATAAAAAAGGTGATTGTGACTTTTTATCTCACAATTCTGACTTTTTTTTCTCGCAATTGCAAGTTTATATCTCAAAGTTCTGACTTTATAACATGCAATTACGAGTTAAAGACCAATTGTTTTTTGGGGGGATGGGGGGCTGATATGTTCTCAGAATTGAGATATAAACTCGCAATTCTGAGAAAAAAAAAAGTCAGAATTGTGATACGGTTAAAATGTAAAGTTTAACTTTTTTTTTTTTTTTTTTTTATTAGGTGGAATTGGTTTGCTTAGATAGAGACTTGAATTCCATAGTTATGTACAAAAAATAAAAAAATAAATAACTAAAAAATATCTAAAATTAATAAAAATCCAAAATCATTTCTGTAGTCAGAAAGGAAGGTAAATAACAGTCATTGCACTTTTTTTTTTCTTTTTCAGAAATAAATAAAGTAAAAAGTTTAAGGTCATGTTATGCCTATCTAGCTCAGTCAGGTCTCCTCAAACTAGTCTACAAGCTCTAATCTGACTGACCAAGACGCTCTAGCAGTTTGACTTCAGCCACAACAACTAGAAATCCAGCTGATCAATCACCTAAACCAGCTTAGACCGCTTCATGTCCAGCTTCAAACAGCTGAAGATCATCTGGATCTGGTTTTTGCTGGATTTTCCTGTTGTATAATGACGAGTAGTTTCTGTGTCTCAGATATCGACGAGTGTCGCCAGACTCCTGATGTGTGTGTTAACGGCCGCTGTGAGAATAACATGGGCAGCTACAGCTGTGTGTGTCGCACTGGATTCAGACTCGAGGGAAACATCTGCACAGGTGACCGAACCGTCAGAGCTGGTTTACTGGGTTAAACCTTCTCAATCGCAACAAGTGCACTCGTGCAAGCTTTTAAAAAGAGTGCTTATTATGGAAATAATGTACTTTATAAGAATATATTTAAGTGTGATCTGAATGTAATGTTTTCAGACACTTAACTGCATGTTATTTACAATGAAATGAAAATGTATTGTAGTTTCAATTAATACTAAATGCAATGAGTTAAACTTAAGAGTGCTTTTTGAGCCACATAAGTGCATCTTTATATGTAATTTCATAATTCTATTGTCTTTGAAATATGGTTAAAGTTACTGCTGAAGTTATTAAAATGTACTTTAATGCATTACAATTGAAACTTGTATGTCACGTATTTAAATATATTTTACACATTTGTAATATTTACACATTTTAACATTTAAAGTGCTTTATGTGCTTAAATATGTTAGTCAACACATCAAAGTAAAGTGTACAGAAGTAGTAAAACACAACAAAAGTTTTATTATTATTATTTATTACAAGTGCATTTTTTTTTTTTAAATCTACTTAAGTGTGTTAAGACACATGGCCATGCATGTGTCTCTCTTTCATATTATATTATCTGCAAGTACAGTTTTTTTAAATGTATACTTAAGATCTGATAGTTAAGCGGTTATTGCCAGTTTCACACATGAAGCATAAATGGTTTGAGTCCGTTTCTAATCCTGTTTCAGATGTGAACGAGTGTGAAAACGAGCTTCAGTGTCCAGGAAAAGAGTGTGTGAACTCGGTCGGCTCCTTCAGGTGTGTCTCCTGTCAGCCGGGCTTCGAGCTTCTTCACGGCCAATGCCAAGGTATCACTGCAGTTGACAAATAACATTGATTTGATTCGATTAAATGTAGAGTATGGTCAAAGAAAAGTGACGATTTTTAGTTTTTAATGCAATTATGAGACACAGTTATCACAGTTATCAATCAGTCATTTAGTATTTATGTCTGTCGCACATTTGAAGTTGACCACAGTGCGTTACACTGATGACCATATGGACACATAATACAGAGTTATGAGATAATAAAAGACAATATGTGTACTACAGCATGTCATTCTGTAGAGAAATCCATTCACTGTCGGTTTCTTTTATAATGATAAAGATGTGAGTATTGTATGGGAGTTTTGAATGTGTGCTGTCTCTCCTGTGTGTTTTTTAGATATAGATGAATGTAGGCAAAAGCCCACACGCTGCACTAATGGCCAGTGCATGAACACTCCCGGCAGCTTCAGATGTGTGTGTGATCTGGGCTTCAATCTACAGGATGGCACATGCACAGGTAAGAGAGCATTAAATTAAATTAAATTAAATTAAATTAAATTAAATTAAATTAAAAATTAAATTAAATTAAATTAAATTAAATTAAATTAAATTAAATTAAATTAAATTAAATTAAATTAAATTAAATTAAATTAAATTACATTACATTACATTACATTACATTTAATTAAATTAATTTAATTTAATTTATATTCTTTGTTCATTTAATCGGGGTTATTATTGTTAACTAAAACTAAAAAAGTCACTTGAAATAAAATAATTAAACAAAAATAAATTGTATTATTTCAGCTAGTTAAGGATTTAAAATCACTAAAATTTAAATTAAAACAGAAAATATATTTAAAAAAATGAAATTGGAAAACTGTAACATATTTTAAATTGATCAATAATAAAATGTGATAGTTTATTAAAAATAAATTTGAACTGAAATAAAAAAATAAATAAAATGATTGTATTTTAGCTAGTTGCCAAAGGCAACATTTCTCATTTTGATTTAGTGTAATGTGTAAGTACTAAACTAACTGAAAATAAATCAACTAAAACTAATAAATAAAAATGAATAAATACTATATAGACATTTAAAAAAAAAAAACTAATAAACATATAAAACACAACAGAATGACTAAAATCTTAGCCAAAATTAAAGTGAAAACAGAAAATACAAAAATATGTAATTTAAAATATTTACAAAAACTGTATATCAATGAGACTAAAATAACACTACTTGAAATAAAATAAATGTTAACTGAAAAAAAAATCTTAAACTTATTTTATTTCAGCCAACTTTTCTCACTTTTGTTTAGTGTAACAAAGTACTAAACTAACTGAAACTAAATCAATTAAAACTAACAAATAAAAATGAATAAAAACTATATACATATGGGGGGTGGGGGGGTAAAAACTGATACAAATCACAAAAACACACAACAAAATAAATAAAAAAGGCAGAAAAAAATACATTAGAATCTAATTCAAATTATTAACAAAAACTAGTAAATGTTAACTGAAATAGATTTTTTTTTTTATTAATTAAAAAACTTATTTTATTTCAGTTAATTACCAAAGACACATTTATCATTTTTGTTTACTGTAACTTGAAGTACTAAAATAACAAAAAAAGTAATAAATAGATTTTAATAAGAGTGACATATATTAAAAACAAAATCACTAAAACTTAAAATGCAAAAATAAAATCTAATTCACAATATCTGCAAACAGTATATCAGTGATACTAAAATAAGAGTTTGGTAGCATCACCTCGTTTCTTCACCGGATCTGACGTGGTTCTTGTGTGTGTGTGTGTGTGTGTGTGTGTGTGTGTGTGTGTGTGTGTGTGTGTGTGTGTGTGTGTGTGTGTGTGTGTGTGTGTGTGTGTGTGTGTGTGTGTGTGTGCGTGCGTGTATGTGTGTGTGTGTGTGTGCGTGTGTGTGTGTGTGTGCGTGCGTGTGTGTGTGTGCGTGTTTGTGTGTGTGCGTGTGTGTGTGTGTGTGTGTGTGTGTGTTTGTGTGTGTGTGTGTATGTGTGTGTGTGAGTGTGTGTGTGTTTGCAGTTCTGAGTTGTGTGTGTGTGTGTGTGTGTGTGTGTGTGTGTGTGTGTGTGTGTGTGTGTGTGCGTGCGTGTATGTGTGTGTGTGTGTGTGTGTGCGTGCGTGTATTTTTTATTTTTTTATTTTTTATTTATTAATTGTTCATTTATTTTATTATATGTTTTTGTTTTCTTTGTTTTCTTTAAAATCTGTGTGTGGTGTGTGTGTGGGTGTGTGTTTTTATGTTTTATTTTTACTTTAGTTTAGTTTGATTAATTTTGTTGTGCGATTCTGCATTTTATTAGGGTGTGTGTGTTAGATCTGGACGAATGTCTGGATGCGCTGCAGTGTCCCGGGCAGCAGTGTCTTAACTCTCCGGGCTCGTATAAGTGCGTTCCCTGCAGAGACGGACACAGCATGCAGAACGGACGCTGCTCAGGTCAGATCCGTCTAAACACGTACCGTGCACACTCTCAAGTCGTCTCGAAGCTCTCTGAGTGCAAACAGCTGCTCTGCTGGCGACTCCACAGAAGCTGGCTTTGGCAAATGAGCATGCCAATAAAAATAAATCATGATATGGTTTTCAATAAATGAGTCAACACATAAAATGTGTTAATAAATAACGGATCATGAAATGTGTCAGTAAATAAATAACTGGGTAAATTGCAGTTTATTGATTTATGTCATTTTTAAACATTTGCTCATGAATTTTATTTTCAAAACATATTTATTGGTTTTATTAAGATATATCATGATTACAACTAAAATATTATTTTTTTTGACACATTTTATTGACATTTTATGATTTGTTTATTTATAAAACATATTTTGACACATTCATGCTTTTTAAAAAAAAATATTTTTTGACATTTTCATGATCAGTTTATTTATTAACACATTTTATGTTTATTTGTTTGCTGAAAAACACATTTCATTATTTATTGTCATGCTAAATGCTACTTTCATGCTAGTTTACTGTAGTAGATGCATTATAAAGGTATTTTTAAATAAATATTTATTAATTTGATCAACAATTCATTATTTATTTATTTTGTATTTAATTCATTGACAAATTTAATTATTCATTTATTTATAAACATTTATTTGATGTTGACAGTATTTCAGTATTTATTGATGCATTTCATGATTCATTTATTTTTTAACATATTTATTTATTTTATTTACACATTTAAAAAAAAACATTTA